>NW_023425594.1:440023-680023 GCF_014108245.1 Pipistrellus kuhlii | reverse complement strand
CTTTAAAAAAATATGTATTTTATCCCTAACTGGTGTGGCCCAGTGGATAGAGCGTCGGCCTGCGGACTGAAGGGTCCCGGGTTCGATTCCTGTCAAGGGCATGGACCTTGGTTGCAGGCACCTCCCCAGTGGAGGCAGCTGGTTGATGTTTCTCTCTCATCGATGTTTGTAACTCTCTATCCCTCTCCATTCCTCTCTGTAAAAAAATCAATAAAATATATTCTTTAAAAATGCATTTAAAACATAATTATAATTACAAATGTGTATTAGAATGCGGGTTAGGGACCTCAAAGGGAACACCCCCTGGGAAAGCTAAACACCCAGCTTGGTCTCAGGGGGGGCGGTCCCTCTCCGGGCACCAGGCGGGGGATGGGGGGGGCACTCCAGGGAGGATGGGTCCCCACCACCCGCCCCCCGCCGCCCGCCCGGGGTGACCCTAAAACCAAGGAGGTATCTACTCACATGCACCCAGGCCATGGGGAATCTGGAGGCCATGGCTTCCCCTCCGACGTGTCTGGTGGGAATGGCGGTGACCTGAGAGGACAGAATAGGGGTGGTGTGAGGGGCTTGAGGGCGGCGCCCCGAGCCCCCCTCCCGGCCCAGACACCGCGGGGTCCGCCGGAAACGCCCCGAGGGGTGGTCTCCACGGGCTCCCACACACGCACCGGAGCGCCGGCTCCCGAGGGACCGGGCTCCCCGCACTGGATTCCGCCTCCGTTGCCTCCGGGCCTCAGCCAGCCCGCCCGCCCGCGCCCAGAGGCGGGGTGGGTGTGGAGGGCGTCGGCCCGCCCACGCCCGCAGGGAGTTTGCCTTCGGGCCCGGGACCTCCCAGCTACCCCCGTCCCCGCGGCGCCCCTCCCAGCCCCGCGGGCAGGGCCGGCGCCACAGGGTCCCCGACGGGCGGAAGTTTCCCTCCGAACTCACCCGCGCGCAGCGCACAATGGCAACCGTCGTTGCCCCGCGGCCAAGTGCGTCAGCGGGGGCCGGACTACAACTCCCAGGCACCCCCGCGGCGCGGCGCGCCCCGCTGCTCCCAGGCGGCGGCCATCTTGTCGGGGCCACTCGGGGCAGCCGACGAAGCCAAGGAGACCAGGAAGAGAGCCTTCACCCGCGTCACCCTCCCCCCACCCCCGCGGCGGGGCAGCAGGGCTAAGGGACACCTACGGGGGAAGGGAGAAGGGGGTCGGTGCAACGCCAGGCCGCAAAGTCCCAACGACCCCTGCGTGGGCGGCGACGCAGGCCAAGGAGGCAAAGGATGCCCGGCCGCCCCGAGGGCGTCCACGAGAGGGGTGAACCGGAAGTCGGAGCAAGAAGGAGCTGGAAGAAGACTGTGCCGGAAGTGCCCAGTGGGTTAGAATCGTTTGGTAGGAGACGAGACTGGTGATTGATTACTCCTTTAGGGAGAAAACTGGGCGCTTTGGGCCGGAAGTGAGCCGTGGCTAATTCTCCGGGGTAGGACGGGAACAGGAAGAGCAGCCTGTGGGGGGCGGGGCTAAGGTCCACCAAGTTCCTGGGATTGGAGGAGGGGCAAGCCGGAAGCTTGGGGCGGAGCTAACGTCTGTCTTCTGGTTGAAGGAGCGATAGGAGAGGGGCACGCACGCGGGGGCGGGGCTAAGTTGCGTCCACGGCAATTGGAGGCGGAAGGGGCGGGGTTTGTGGCGTGCTGGAGGCGGGACTAAACTCAGCCCAAGGTCTTAGGGGAATTTTCCTGGGAAGCCTAGGGTGCTTTGGTGAGAAGGTTGGGATTCATTGTGACCCTGACTCTGGCGAGGGTGGGTCTTGTCCAAGATAAACGGGAGCTGGATAGAAGTTAAATTGATGAAAGTAGGTTTTAAAAAATATATGTATTTTTGTTGTTTTCAGAGAGGGAGGAAGAGGGAGAGAGAATCACTGGGCTGCCTCCTTCACACCCTCTACTGGGGATGGAGCCCGCAACCCGGGCTTGCTGTGTCCTGTCCTGGTTCACAGGTCAATGCTCAACCTCTGAACCACACTGGGCAAGGCTGAAAATAGATCTTTATTTTTTTTAAATTGTAGCTGATGCTGGTTTTGCTCAGTGGATAGTGCGTCTGCCTGGGGACTAAGGGGCCCAGGTTCGATTCTTGTTGCTGGCACATCCTTGGTTGGAGGTGTGCAAGTGGCAGCTGATGGATGTTTCTAACTTTATCCCTCTCTTCCTCGCTGTAAAAAAAATCAATAAAATATATATATTTTAAAATTGTAGCAGGGGAAGGAGACTGCCTTATTGAACCTGGCTTAATTCTGAATACAACCAGAACAAGTGGGGGTTTATTGACAAGGACCAAGTTGGATTGGGGTGGGATGGAGTTGGTGGGGGGCAGTTTGTTGGTGGAAAGTTATAAAGAGGAGATATCTAGTCGTTTTAGGGGAGGTTGAGGGAGTTCTGGTTGAACCCACCTGAAAGGATTCTTGCAGGGTGGCCAGATGTCACCTGGGGGATAAGGAGGAGGAGGAGTCTTATTAGATTTCAAGGTTAGGGAATTCTTGACAAACGGGATTACCATGATTCTGGCTGAGAAGATTCCAGAGATGAGCCTTGGTGGGGAAAGGGCGCAGAGAGTTTTCGGAAGCAAAGAATCCTAGGACAGTGGTCAGCTATCTCATCAGTCCACAGAGCCAAATGTCAACAGGACAGCGATTGAAATTTCTTTGGAGAGCCAGATTTTTTAAACTTAGGCTTCTTCTAACGCCACTTCTTCAGCATAGACTCGCCCAGGCCGTGGTATTTGGTGGAAGAGCCACACTCAAGGGGCCAACGAGCCGCATGTGGCTGGTGAGCTGCAGTCTGCGGACTAGGAGCCCAGGTGCCCATGTCGCTAAGAAATGGAACAAGTCTGTCACTGCCGGGACATGACCTGTGTTCTTCCTTGGGCCCGGATGAAGCATTCTCTGGCCTTCCTTAGACTCCAGCATCCAGTGTTCTCTCATCTTTCTCAGGTCCCAGGTCTCTGATGTTCTCTCTCTTGGCACTCTGGGCTCTCCCAACTATTCAGGCCCAGGATCTGGGTGCGTTGCAGAATTTATTAGGTTTCATGGCTGCTGCGGAGAGCGTCCACTTGCAGGATGTGTGATCCAGGAATTCTGTTGATTTTTGCAGGTAAATATTTACTCATAGACCATCCAGATGTCTTTGATCCTAATAGCATTTCTTTGGATTTTTTTGGCCATTATGGATAAAACACCATCCCCATTCCAGGATCATTTAGGTTCTTCCATTTCCATAGTTGGACTTAAAATAAAATGGTTGATATTCTATTGCCCTAGGTAGTGTGACAGAGCCATGTTAGTCAGCCATGTTGTTTTATTGTGTGTGTGTGTGTGTGTGTTTTATTTTGTGGATGTGTCTGGGATGCTTCCAGTGGATCACCATCAAAATTTTTTAATTTAATTTAATAAATCTTTATTATTCAAGTTATTACAGTTGTTTCTCCTTTTTCTCCCCATGGCTCCCCTTCCCCCGGTTCCCACCCCACCCTCTGCCCTTACCTTCTCCCCACTGTCCTCATCCATAGGTGTACGATTTTTGTCCAGTCTCTTCCTGCACTCCCCCCCATACCCCTTTCCCCCTGAGAATTGTCAATCCACTCCCTTTCTATGCCCCTGATTCTATTATATTCACCAGTTTATTCTGTTCCTCAGGTTTTTAACTCACTTGATTTTTATGTTCACTTGTTGATAGATATGTATTTGTTGTTCCACCATCAAATTTGAGGGAAGCTTTTACTATCTTAAGGAAGCAAACCCCCTGGGAGGTGCTTTTACTAATTTCTTCTTACATAATATAGAATAAAAGCATGACTTTAGATTAAAAGGTGATTACAAATTAATATATTATTGAAGGTTGGTTTATTAAAGCCACTTTAATACAATTTTTAATGATTTGTTCTTTTTTCCTGCTGAGTGAATTAAGCATGCTATTTATGTTATCATAATTTTTTAAAATATATTTTATTGATTTTTGTACAGAGAGGAAGGGAGAGAGAGAGAAAGTTAGAAACATCAATGAGAGAGAGTCATCAATCAGCTGCCTCTTGCACACCCCCTACTGGGGATATGCCCGCAACCAAGGTACATGCCCTTGACCAGAATCGAACCCGGGGCCCTTCAGTCCCCAAGCCGACGCTCTATCCATTGAACCAAACCGGTTTTGGCTAAAGAAGCATTTCTGAACAAATATTAACTATTATGCACGTAAGATGTCAGAAATGTTTTGCACACAGGGACCCAAGCCCTTGTTGAAAACCTTAAGGGCCAGTAGTATTTTGGAATCCACAAGTGTTTGGATTTCAGCAGGATAGTAAGGTACAGACATTACTCAATATGTACATACCAAGAGGTCTGGGCCACCTCTGGCCATGAAACATGCGAATACATCTGTGGCAAAATATGTGAAGAGTCACACTAGGTTCGAGAAAGACAAAGGTAGCTTGTTAGTTCAGGTAAATTTTGCTGATACATAATACAGGAAGAAATTTTTCATTAGAAATGTATTTGGAATTTAGAATTGGAGCAAGGCATTGTGGATCATGTATGAAAATGAATAGATTATCAATAGTTTCATTCAATTGCAAAGTTTAAGTTGTACTCTTTTTTTTTTCCTTTTTCTTTTTTAAAATATATTTTATTGATTTTTTACAGAGAAGAAGGGAGAGGGACACAGAGCTAGAAACATCGATGAGAGAGAAACATTGACCAGCTGCCTCCTGCACAACTCCCTCATGGGATGTGACTGCAGCCAATATACATGCCCTTGACTGGAATCAAACCTGGGACCCTTCAGTCCACAGACCGATGCTCTATCCACTGAGCCAAACCGGTTTTGGCTACTTTTTCTTTTTTAATATGGTCCATGTAGTCAGACACATGTTTATTAAAATACTGAATTGTCAAAATATATCAGCATTCTTCATATGCTTTCTTTAATCAATAGTCCACTGTTTGTTTAATTTAAATAACATATGACTAAGAATAACAGATATAGCTGAAACCAGTTTGGCTTAATGGATAGAGCGTTGGCCTGCGGACCGAATGAATGGTCCCGGGTTCGATTCCAGTCAAGAGTGTGTACCTTGGTTGCAGGCATATCCCCAGTGGGGGATGTGCAAGAGGCAGCTGATCGATGACTCTCTCTCATCGATGTTTCTATCGCCTTTCCTCTCTGGAAAAAAATCATATATATATATATATATATATATATATATATATATATATATATATATATATAAAGAATAATAGATATAAAACTGTATACTGTCCAAATCAGTATGGTAGTGAGTGACATTCAGTTGAGTCATAAACCAGTCATGTGACCAAGTCATGAACTTGTGATTTGATCACCACTCACCATTATCTCTTATTTCATTGCACAGAGCATCTCAAATCTTTTCATGTGCAGAGGAATACATGTTTAAAATTCATTTAAAAAAAGAAGAAAGACACACCTTTCTGTCTTTAAACCATGAACCTCTAGGACACTTCCTGGGACTCCTCAGACCTTGAGAACTAAAGGTTGAAGAAGCGGGAATTAATTATTTGGCATTTCACCTGTACCTACCTATTGCCCAGAAAATATGCTCTGGGGTCTGTTTATTCTGGCCACACATTTCCTCTTCACCGGTTCTCCACACCATCAAAGATAAGATCAACGTTAAGGTCATCCAGTCCTGACATAGTACTTGGGGGAAGGTGAGGGATCTGAGCTCTGAGCAGAGGCAGACCACAAAGGGCTTCCAGAAATGGCGCATCTCCCAGAGGAAAACAGCAAGTACACAGAACTCTGGGCAAACCAGTCAGTCCAGTTGGGAATAAGCCAGTGCTTGCTTGCCTTTGTATCCTGTATCCCACAGTGTGTGTGTATTATTGAAAATAACTGAAAATCCAACCAATTTAAAGAACAGACTGTGTTCATGCAGAACTGGAAGTCTTTAAGTAGGTGGCTCCTGATACTGGTTACGCTGCCCCCCAATGTCACCCAAGGACCAGACGCCTCCTTTCCCTCTGGTGATCCTCCGTGTGGGAGTGACTCATACTTCTGCCACGGCAGGCGGTGTAGACAGAGGACAAGCTGGCCGCGTGCTCACTGCTGGTCCTGGGTGCGAGCCATGGCAACATTTCAGCCTTAGGGAGTCAACTTTCCTCTCTGATAAAATTCTACTCCCGTCTTCTTTTTTTTCTTCTTAGTTTTGTTTGTTTCTTCTTTTCTATCTTTCTTCTGGAGTCTCTCTTGTTTGTTCGCACCTCTGCTCCATATCCACGAATAGATACAGAAAATGAAATAAATGAAAGAAGGATCTGCCCTCAGCCGTCTGAATTGAAACGTTTCTGGACTTCTCGTTACCACAAATCAAATATAAAACAGATCCAAAATGCTTGCTGGAACTATCTGAAAGGTAAAATATATAAACAACATGAACACACTTTGCCGAAGCTGGTTTGGCTCAGTGGTAGAGCGTCGGTCTGCGGACTGGAGGGTCCCAGGTACGATTCCGGTGAGGGGCATGTACATTGGTTGTGGGCACATCCCCGGTAGGGGGTGTGCAAGAGGCGGCTGGCCGATGTTTCTCTCGCATCGATGTTTCTAGCTCTCTATCTCTTTCTCCCTTCCTCTCTGTAAAAAATCAATAAAATATATTTAAAAAAAAAACAAACATGAACACACTTGAAAACAATCTTAATATTTTATCAATCAATGAGATGCCAATAAAACCAGGCAGAATCGCAAAGATTCAGAAATCAACACACTTGCCTACTCACAAAAACATCTCTATAACCTTCACGGGTATGTTGAAAAGGAGATTTCTTTCACCGTAGACTCATAAAATTATAGGACGCCTGGGTTTGTGGGAAATGCAGGGGGCCTACAGGAAAATAAGTTTCTGGAAAGAATGGCAAGGGAGCTGGCCTACATGAAACAATGCCATGATGGGAAGGCCGGCGGTGAACCCTAAATCATCATTGCACTCAACACAAGAGCAAATGGGATTCTGTCAGACGCTTTGGGAGCCTGGCCCTCGGTCTTTGCTCTTGCTGCCTCGAATGTGAGGGAAGGAGATGATGGCCACTCTTCACAAGAGCCGACAAGTTGGATTCAAACTCATCTTGAGGAGAAACGTCCCCAGAAACTATTGGTTCGAAAGAAGGCTCCTTGTCTTTTTTGGCAATAAACCGGTTTGGCTTGGTGGATAGAGCATCGGCCTGTGGACTGAAGGGTGCCTAGTTCGATTCCGGTCAAGGGCATGTACCTTGGTTGCGGGCACATCCCCAGTAAGGGGGGGAGGTGCAAGAGGCAGCTGATTGATGATTCTCTCTCATTAATGTTTCTGACTCTCTATCCCTCTCTCTTCCTCTCTGTGAAAAATCAATAAAATCTATTTAAAAAAACAGAAACAAAGCCATCAGTGCTGTACAGTTACAATCACAGGATGGTTTTTTTGGAGGTGGCTGGGAAGATTCCTCTTGCATGTCAGCAGGTTGGCACAACTGTTTTGAACCGAGGTGTGTCATTTGTATCAAGCACCTTTTTATTTTTTCTCACCCAGAGAGGACTCTTACTGTCACCAGTGATGGAGGAATAGAGATTGAGGGCTGAAGCCACCCCATCCTCTTGGTCCCATTATGTATTTTTATTGTTGTTTTATTTCTTTTACTAGATGCCCAAAGCACAAAAATTCCTACAAGAGTAGGCCTTCCTTCCCCCGGCCGCCAGCACCAGCTTCCCTCTGGCACCTGGGACCTGGGCTGCTTCCCTCTGACCACCGGCAGGCACCTGGGACCCAGGCTTCACTCCTGCCCCAGCTTTGTCCAGGACTTCCGGAAGGACATCCAGTCTAAGTAGCATACTACCCTTTTATTATTATAGATTGATTTCCGAGAGGAAGGGAGAGGGAAAGAGAGGAACATTAATGATGAGAGAGAGTCACTGATCAGCTGTCTCCTGCATGCCCCCTACAAGCCTGCAACCCAGGCATGTGTCCCCCACCAGAATCGAACCTGGGACCCTTCACTCCATAGGTCAATGCTCTATCCACTGAGCCAAACCAGCTAGGGCATGCTGTGCTTATATATATATATATATATATATATATATATATATATATATATATATACATATATATATATATATTTTATTGATTTCAGAGAGGAAGGAAGAGGGAGAAAGAGATAGAAACATCAGTGATGAGAGAGAATCATGGATTGGCTGCCTCCTGCACACCCTCTACAGAGCACAGATTTATCATCTCACAGCTCTTGAGGTTAGACATCCAAAATGGGTCTTGCCAGCCCTATCAGGTGTGGCTCAATGGATAGAGCATCGGTCTGCAGACTGAAAGGTCCTGGGTTTGAGTCCCAGGTTCAATTCCAGTCAAGGGAACATGCCCGGGTTGAGGGCTCAACATTGATCAGTTGCCTCGTACACCCCTCCTACTGAGAGTGTTCCTGCAACCAAGGTACACGCCCTTGACCCGAATCTATCCCAGAACTCTTAAGTCCACAGGCCTGACGCTCTATCCACTGAGCCAAACCGGTTAGGGCTAAGTCAGTCATTTCTATGAGACGTTGTCGTTCAGGCCTAGACTCTGAGTCCCCTTGAATGGTGTCTCTGTGGCGAATCAAGGGGACACGTAGAACATAACTGTTCATACCTGCTCATCCATGATTGCAGGGAGCCACAGTGCAAAGTCTCTCTACAGCTTCGTTGTCATATCCAGCTAGAGGCCCAGTGATCGAGGCCTGACCAGTGATCGAGGCCTTCTGGGGGACTGGCCAGCTGAGAGGAGGGACCTTAGGAGATTAACTGGCCAGGCCCCCAATTGGGAGCTATTGCGGGGGTTGGCTAGCAGAGGAGAGAGACTGAGGGAGGTTGGTCAGCTAGCTGGGGGGCCGGCCAGGCAAGGGAGAGGCTGCGGGAAGTTTGTAGGCTGGGGGAAGAGGCTGCAGGAGGGTGGCTGTGGGAGCACACAGACCACCATGGGCCAGCTCCTGCATTGAGAGTCTGCCCCTTGGTGGTACATGCCCATATATATATATATATGTAATATGACTTTCTCTATTCTATATATGAGCTTCCTGGTGTCAAATAAGGTGAAAGTCAACCTTGAAATCCTGCCACATTGACCCTATGCGTCCTGTTGTCGTCCAGTATGAGTCCTTGTGTTGAAAAAAAGCGAGGACACCCCCTGAAATTTTTCCACACCGACTTCAAGTATAGGGCTTCTCCCAGTAGGAGTTCTCAGACGTCGCATCACAAGTGCTGAGCCGTGTTCGATGACCACACCCATGTTTCTCTCCAGTGCATGTTCTGTGATGTGGAGTAAGAAAGGCGAAAAGGTTGAGACCTCTCCCCGAAGACTCACGTTGTAGGGTTTCTCTCCTTGATAGGTCCTTTGGTGTGAAGCAGCCTCTCCTAGAAAATAACATCCTGAATTGACCGCAAATGTAATTTCTCATAAGTGTCAATTCTCTCCTACCAAGAAAGTGGTAATTTGTGCCTTTATGCTGGTAGGCTTTTTCTCCTATGTGAGTTCTGAAGCATACCGAAGGGCAAACTTTCTCCAACGCTACCCCACACTCAACACATCAGTACGATTTGTCTCCTGGCCTGGCTGGTGTGGTTCAGTGGGTTGAGCATTGTCCCATGCACCAGTTCGATTCCCGGTCAGAGCCCATGCCAGGGTTGCGGGCTAGATCTCCAGTGGGGTGGGGGGAATGCAGGAGGCAGCCAATCAATGATTCTCTTATCAATGATGTTTCTATCTCTCCCTCTCTGAAACCAATAAAAAAAATTAAAAAAAAAAAGGTAAACCAGTCCTAACCAGTTTGGCTCAATGGATAGAGCTTCCGTCTGTGGACTGAAAGGTCCCAGGTTTGATTCTGGTCAAGGGCATGTACCTTGGTTGCACATTTGGTATGGGGTGTGCAGGAGGCAGCTGATCGATGTCTCTCTCTCATTGATGTTTCTAACTCTCTATCCCTCTCCCTTCCTCTCTGTAAAAAATCAATAAAATATATATATTTTTAAAAAGAGTCCAGTTTTTTGATGGCTGTAAAGCTTGCGAGATCCAGCAGGCCAAGGACGTCGGGTCCATTGTCCTCCCAGTGCTGCAACCCTTCCCTGAAGGCTCTCAATAAAACAGAATGTTCCTAAAAATAATAATAATAATAAATAAAAATAAAAAAGAGTCCCAGGTTCGATTCCTGTCAAGGGCATGTACCTTGGTTGCTGGCACATCCCCAGAAGGGGGTGTGAAGGAGACAACTGATGGATGTTTCTAACTCTCTATCTCTCTCCCTCTTTGTAAAAAAATCAATAAAATATATTTTTTAAAAATTATAAATAAGATCAGCCAAAACCGGTTTGGCTCAGTGGATAGAGCGTCAGCCTGTGGACTGGAAAGTCTGAGTTCGATTCCGGTCAGGGGCATGTACATTGGTTGCGGGCACATCCCCGGTGGGGGGTGTGCAGAAGGCAGCTTGTCAATGTTTCTCATCAACGATTCTTACTCTCTATCCCTCTCCCCTCCTCTCTGTAAAAAATCAATAAAATATATATTTAAAAAATTATAGACAAGATCATATTTTTTTCCTGCTTAATTTCAAGCAACTGATTCATCTTGCTCTTAAGTATTTATCATTTTCTGGTAGAATATCCAGCTCTACTTGCTGTTGCCAAATAACAAGAAATACCAGCTGAGACCAGTTTGGCCCAGTGGATAGAGCATCGGCCTGTGGACTGAAAGGTCCCAGGTTCCATTCTGGTCAGGGGCATGTACCTTGGTTGCAGGCACATCCCCAGTAGGGGTGGTGCAGGAGGCAGCTGATTGATGATTCTCTCTCATCGATGTTTCTAACTCTATCCCTCTCTCTTCCTCTCTGTAAAAAAATCAATAAAATATATTAAAAAAATACCATAACTCCTTGATTATCTCTTTAGTCCCAGCATCTGGTTTGTTGACCAATTGCACAAACTCACTTGCACCCCTCACTGCTTCACACTTGAGTGCTATGCAGATGACTTCCATGTCAAGATTATTCATGCAGCCGAAACCAGTTTGGCTCTGTGGTAGAGCGTCGGTCTGCAGACTGAAAGGTCTCGAGTTCGAGTCCGGTCAAGGGCATGTACTTTGGTTGCCAGCACATCCCCAGTAGGGGATGTGCAAGAGGCAACTGATCGATGATTCTCTCTCATCGATGTTTCTAACTCTCTATTCCTCTCTCTTCCTCTCTGTAAAAAATCAATAAAATATATTTTTAAAAAAAGATTATTCATGCAGTCTAAACTGGTTTGGCTCAGTGATAGAGCATGGGCCTGCGGACTGAAAGGTCCCAGGTTTGATTCCAGTCAAGGGCATTTGCCTTGGTTGCCGGCACATCCCCAGTAAGGGGTGTGCAAGAGGCAGCTGATCGATGCTTCTCTCTCATCGACGTTTCTAACTCTCTATCCCTCTCTCTTCCTCTTGTAAAAAAATCAATAAAAATATATTATTAAAAAAAAAGATTATTCATGCAGGAGGCAGCCAGTCAAGGATTCTCTCTCGCCGTTGATGTGTCTATCTCTCCCTTCCTCTCCCTTCCTCTCTGAAATAATTAAAAAGGAGTATTCTCTCCCAACTTGCAAAGTTGTCTGCCAGGGCCAGCCTGACGGTTGAACTGGGCTGAGGTGAGGGAGGTGGAAATTGAGAAAAGAAAGAGAGACAGGAAAGCAGGGCCAGGAGGACTACAGGTAGCCATTGACCGACTGTAGCAAGTTTATTAACTGCACAATGCTTTTTATACACAAAACACAGAATAGGAGGTCTGTCAAGAGGAATGTAGTCTTTGTTCCTCTTAATCTCTAAGGGACAGGGCAGGAGGACAAATTCTTGGTACAGCAAATCTCAGTAAATAGTTACAGACTTCTTGGCACGCCATGAAAGGTTGCACTTATTCTACTGATAATCGCCATCCAAACAAGCCTGGGAACACAGTGTGGGTTGGGGGCCAGCCTTGCTACCCCCTCGAGTGCAAGGACGTTGTCGGCTTACACCCTGTCTCCAACAGGCAGTGAGCTTCTAAGGATGTAACTCGGATCATGTCACTCTCCGCGGTAACCACACCCCACATTGGCTCCCACTGCATCGGAATGAAGCGGGAACCCCTAAGGAGAGTACTCAAGGCCCGGTGCTTCTGAGCTTTTCCCCTTCTCTCTCTTCTAACCTGTCCCTCACCCACCTCACTGCCTGCCATCAGCTTCTTCCTTCAACAACAAGTTTGCACCCCTGGCCAGCTTGGCTCAGTGGATAGAGCATTGACCTGCTGACTGAAGAGTCCCAGGTTTGATTCTGGTCATGGATTGTATCTTTGTTGCAGGCACATCTCCAGTAGGAGGTTTGCAGGAGGCAGCTGGTCTGTTTCTCTCTCATCAATGTTTCTGACTATCTATCCTTCTCTCTTCCTCTCTGCAAAAAAACCAATAAAATATATTTTAAAAAATAAAATAAAATAGCCGAGACTGGTTTGGCTCAATGGATAGAGCGTTGGCTTGGGGACTGAAGAGTCCCGGGTTCGATCCCGGTCAAGGGCATGTACCTTGGTTGCGGGCACATCCCCAGTGGGGGGTGTGCAAGAGGCAGCTGATCGATGACTCTCTCTCATTGATGTTTCTAACTCTCTATCTCTCTCCCTTCCTCTCTGTACAAAATCAA
Source organism: Pipistrellus kuhlii (assembly GCF_014108245.1). NCBI lineage: Eukaryota > Metazoa > Chordata > Mammalia > Chiroptera > Vespertilionidae > Pipistrellus > Pipistrellus kuhlii. Next base: position 667,322 of record NW_023425594.1, on the reverse strand, counting down.
TAAAATATATTTTTAAAAAAATAAAATAAAAAAATAGAATAAAATAATTTTAAAAAAAGAATGGTAGGGCATATACATTGAGGGTTAGCGTGCCCAGAGCAATTCCAATATTAGGGCGTGCCTGAACAGAGGCATGCAATGGTGTGTTCACCTAGATTTACAGAAACAAACCAAGTCTTAGAAAAAAAACTTTAATGTGTTAGAAAACCCAGTCCTCTCACAGCCCTCTAACTATCCTGATTAAAAATAACGAAGGTGCATTTTGGAGAGTTCAAGTCTTTTGTTCTAAGTTTTGGAGTTAGAAAGCATCCGTGCAAATCTGAGACAGAAGCTTGTGTCTGAAACCATAGCCACTATGCCCTAGCTGGCTTGGCTCAGTGGATAGAGCATCATTGGCCTGTGGACTGAAGGGTCGTGGGTTCGATTCCGGACAAGGGCACATGTCTGGGTTCTGGGCTAGATCCCCAGTGTGGGGCGTGCAGGAGGCAGTCCATCAATGGTTCTCTCATCATGGGTGTTTCTGTCTCTCTGTCTCTCTCTCCCTTCCTCTCTGAAATCAATAAAAATATATTTAAAAACTAAAAATGAAACCATAGCCACTCAATCCCAAAATATACCTAATAATGGATTTGTGGACAGTGACAAAGCACATGTTGTCAAATGCTAAGTGCCTTATCTAGGGGCTGGGTACACAATTCTGATGAGGTTTCTGAACATTTGAAAATGTTCTTCTTCTTTTTTTAATATTTTTTCTTTATTGATTTCGGAGAGGAAGGGAGAAGGAGAGAGACAGATAGAAACCTGGGATCCGTCAGTCCGCAGGACAAAGCTCTATCCACTGAGCCAAACCATTTAGGGCTGAAAATGTGTTTAATAGAATGCTCAGGAAAAGTCAATCCAGTCAATGCAATTTTTTTAAAGGTTCACACATCTTTAGCTGAGGAAATGACTTCATTAATTTTTAGACAATCAATTCATTGATTCTTCTGTAGGGGGTGTGCAACAGGCAGCTGATTGATGTTTCTCTCTCATCGATGTTTCAAACTCTCTATCCCTCTCTCTTCCTCTCTGTAAAAAATCAATAAAATATATTTAAAAAATACTCTAAACTCAGGGTGATCACTTAAGTTATATAAATGTGCAATCACTCTGTTGTTCTCCTGAAACGAATACTGTATGCCAACTGTCATTGAAAAAATTAAATATTATTGAAAAATTCTGGTTAAAATACCTAGGGTGGCAGGAAGTACATTTCAGCCATGAGATAAATAGTCCTCTACTTCCCCCTATAGGCCATGGCTGGTCCTGCGTGTATAGCTTCAAAGTGTGAACCTGGAGCTATGGCTGCAGGGAACCCTCACCAACAGTTCTTGCTTTGTGAACTTCTCCGGGCTACATCAGGTCACAAATATTCAAGCTGAAAACAACCAAAACAAAACAAAACAAAACCACCAAAATTGAACTTCTAAGGCTAGAAAAATATACCGCGGATGTTTCTTCATCTTTTCTTTTTTGGCTCAAAAACATTGTACTTTGCAAAGCAAGAATTGGACCTAACCGGTTTGGCTCAGTGGATAGAGCGGACTGAAGGGTCCCGGGTTCGATTCCGGTCAAGGGCATGCACCTTGATTGTGGGCACATCCCCAGTAGGGGGTGTGCAGGAGGCAGCTGATGGATGCTTCTCTCTCATCCATGTTTCTAACTCTCTATCCCTCTCTCTTCCTCTCTGTAAAAAAAATCAATAAAATATATATATTTTTAAAAAGGAGTTTCTCAGGCAAAGACAAAGTCAGGAAAACCTGCCAATTGAAGCTATTTACCACAGGGACCTGGTACATTTGCTGGAAATTGGCAGTAACTTTTCCATGAGAGATTAGAAACCCATCTTGACATAATTAGGAATATTTCTCATTTATTTTTTAAAAGAAGTCCTTTATTTATTTTTATTTATTTTTTTTACAGAGAGGAAGGGAGAGTGATAGTTGGAAACATTGTTGAGAGAGAAACATCAATCAGCTGCCTCCTGCACACTCCCTACTGGGGATGCGCCCTCAACCAAGGTACATGCCCTTGACCAGAATCGAACCCGGGACCTTTCAGTCTGCAGATTGACGCTCTTATCCACTGAGCCAAACCGGCATTGGCTCCATTCCTTTTATTAAGATTAAAATTATAGGATACACCCATCTCCCCTAGGCAGGAAACTCCAATAAAAGCCAGTCAGTGAATTTAGGACTCACAGGTGGGGGCTGCTTCAACTACCAATATCTAGTAATTAGCTCTGACACTAGAGCAATTAAGGTTGACCAGCCCTCCGGATTCCCTGTCCACAGCTCTCTGTTATTAAAACAAAGATTGGGGTCCCAGGTTCGATTCCGGTCAAGGGCATGTACCTTGGTTGCGGGCACATCCCCAGTGCGGGGGGAGGGGGGGGTTGTTGTGGTGCAGGAGGCAGCTGATCGATGTTTCTTTCTCATGGATGTTTCTAGCTCTCTATCCCTCTCCCTTCCTCTCTGTAAAAAAAAAAAAAAATCAATAAAATATATATTTAAAATAATAACCAATATAAATACTTTTATTGATTTCACAGAGGAAAAGACAGGGTTAGAGAGATAGAAACATCCATGAGAAAGAATCACTGATCGGCTGCCTCCTGCACATCCCCTCTGGGGATTGAGCCCACACCTCAGGCATGTGTCCTTGGCCAGAATTGAACCTGGGACCCTTCAGTCTGCAGGCCAAAGCTCTATCCACTGAGCCAAACTGCCAAGGATTCATTCCACTTTTCAATAAAACTCATGAAGATAAAACAATAAAAATAACCCTGGCCGGTTTTGCTCAGTGGATAGAGCGTCAGCCTGCAGACTGAAGGGTCTCAGGTTCGATTCCAGCCAAGGGCACATACTGGGGTGTGGGCTTGATCCCCAGAGGGGGCGTGAAGGAGGCAGCAGATCAATGATTCTCTCTATCCCTCGCCCTTCCTCTCTGTAAAAAAAAATCAATAAAAAAAATATTTTTTAAAAAAAAGGAAAGGAAGAAAGAAAGAAAGTCTATTTGAAACAAACAGACAGACCTGACTGGTGTGACTCACTGGATAGAGTGTCGGCCTGCAGACTAAAGGGTCCCGGGTTCGATTCCAGTCAAGGGGATGTACCTTGGTTGCGGGCACATCCCCGGGTGTGTGTGTGTGTGTGTGTGTGTGTGCAGGAGGCAGCTGATCGATTGATCGATGTTTCTCTCTCATCGAAGTTTCTGGCTCTCTATCCCTCTCCATTCCTCCCTGTAAAATAAATAAATAAATAAATAAAAATATATTAAAAAAAAAAAAAAAAAAAAAGCCTGAAAGCAAGCCTGGTGTCTCAGGGCTTCTAGGCCCCTGGCTTCCAGGCCCCGCTGTTCTTTCTCCTGGCGGCCGCTAGGCGGCGCTCCGCACCAGGCAGCGGCGATCCGCAGGGAGAAGGGGTGCGCGCGGGTCCCTCCGCGCCGGTGCAAGCCCGTCGGCGCCTCTCCTCCTCGGGCTGCAGCGGGTCACAGCACAGTCCCCGGAGAAACACTCCGAACCTCACACCTCCGCGGGGGCCCTCACAGCACGCTGCGCGGCGGGGCCTCCGGGGACGCGCTCATCCGGGCCCCTGCGCGCGCACGCACGCACACGCACACGCACACGCGCGCACGCGCACTCGCCCCAACCGGGTGGCCGCCGCCGCCGCCGCCGCCGCCGCCGCCGCCGCCGCCGCCGCCGCCGCCGCCGCCGCCGCCGCCGCCGCCGCCGCCGCCGCCGCCGCCGCCGCCGCCGCCGCCGCCGCCGCCGCCGCCGCCGCCGCCGCCGCCGCCTTCCCGCCCGCGGTGAGTCCGCCGCGCCCCTCGCGCCTCGGGGTCCCGTTCCCTCCGCGGGGAGTGTCCGTCGGCTCCGCCGGGCGGTGGGCGTTGCGGGCGGGCGGGCGTCGGGAGGCGGTGGGCGCGGTCGGCCGGCTGGGCGGGGTGGGCTGGGCCCGCCCGCCCTGGCCTCAGGCGAGGACGCCCCCGGGGCGGGTGGGGGTGCTCCTTGGGGTTTGAGGGGACCCCCCCCCCAAATTCCCCGGCCTTCCTGTCCCTCGGGGAGCTCAGCCGTTCCCGCCTCAGGGACCGTTCGGCGCCCGCCGCCTGGTGCCCGGGCCGCGGGGGGACCCCTCTCCCCCTCTCCCGCCTGGGGGGCCGCGGGGGGACCCCTCTCCCCCTCTCCCGCCTGGGGGGCCGCGGGGGGACCCCTCTCCCCCTCTCCCGCCTGGGGGGCCGCGGGGGGACCCCTCTCCCGCTGGAGGGCCGCGGGGGGGACCCCTCTCCCCTCTCCCGCCTGGGGGGCCGCGGGGGGACCCCTCTCCCGCCTGCAGGGCCGCGGGGGGACCCCTCTCCCGCCTGGGGGGCCGCGGGGTGACCCCTCTCCCGCCTGGGGGGCCGCGGGGGGCCCCCTCTCCCCTCTCCCTCCTGGAGGGCCGCGGGGGGACCCCATCTCCCGCCTGGGGGGCCGCGGGGGGACCCCTCTCCCCTCTCCCGCCTGGAGGGCCGCGGAGGGACCCCTCTCCCCTCTCCCGCCTGGAGGGCCGCGGGGGGACCCCTCTCCCCTCTCCCGCCTGGAGGGCCGCGGAGGGACCCCTCTCCCCTCTCCCGCCTGGGGGGCCGCGGGGGGACCCCTCTCCCGCTGGAGGGCCGCGGGGGGACCCCTCTCCCCTCTCCCGCCTGGAGGGCCGCGGAGGGACCCCTCTCCTGCCTGGGGGGCCGCGGGGGGACCCCTCTCCCGCCGGAAGGTCCCGGGCGCCGGGCACCGTCTGTTCACCTGCTCCCCACCTCCCCCTCTCGTCCCCCTGAACGCCCCTGCGTGAGGCCTCGGTGAGGTTCCCCATGAAGGCCGTGTTTTTCCATCTGTTTTATGGCCCTTTTTTTGCGTTTTCTCATCTTTGGTTTTCGGGGTTCATTTCCTTAACTCCTTTCCCCGCCTGCAAATGGAAAGGGGGAAACCCTGGCGCCCCCTTCTACCCACCCGTGAGTGCCTCCTGTACTTGCTTCATCTCATCTACGGGATGTCCCCCCCTAAAAAATGGATACACACTTGGAATCATCATAAAGGCAGCATTGATTAAAATGCGTTCTATTTTATTTATTTTTAATTTTATTTTTTAAAATATATTTTTATTGATTTCAGAGAGGAAGGGAGAGGGAGAGAGAGAAACATCCATGATGAGAGAAAATCATGGCTGGGCTGCCTCCTGCACGCCCCCTTCTGGCGATGGAGCCAGCAACCCAGACATGTGCTCTTGATGGGAATCGAACCCGGGATCCTTCAGTCCGCAGGTCAATGTTCTATCCACTAAGCCAAACCAGCTAGGGTGCATTCATCTTAAAATTGTAGTAGAATAGCCGAAACTGGTTGGCTCAGTGGATAGAGCATCTCCCTGCAGACTGAAGGGTCCCGGGTTCGATTCCGGTCAGGGGCATGTACCTTGGTTGCTGGCATGTCCCCAGTGGGGGGTGTGCAAGAGGCAGTTGATTGATGACTCTCTCATCAATGTTTCTAACCATCTATCTCTCTCTCTTCCTCTCTGTAAAAAAATCAATAAAATATATTTAAAAACTAAATAAATAAAAATTGTAATAGAATAAAAAAATTGTAATAGAGCCGTAACCGATTTAGCCCAGTGGATAGAGCGTCGGCCTGCGGACTGAAGGGTCTTGGGTTCGATTTCGGTCAAGGGCATGCACCTTGGATTGCGGGCATATCCCCAGTGGGGGGTGTTCAGGAGGCAGCTAGTTGATGATTCTCTCTCATCGATGTTTCTAGCTCTATCCTTCTCTGTAAAAAATTAGTAATATATTATATATATATATATATATATATATATATATATATATATATATGTTTTTTTTTAATTGTAATGGAATTAGCTGTTAAAGTGTGTATATACATTTTTTGGGGGGGTGTGTGGAACCCGCTGTATTTCCCTGTCATCCATTAAATCTTTTTGGGGGGATACATTTAAATTAAGTGGCAGGTACCGTCAAGCTTTCCCCTTAAATATCTCATTGTGCTTAACATCGAATTAGAGTTCAATACTATTTTTAAAAAAATTTAAAAAGACTATTATTATAACTACCATTTCAGAGATAAACATTAACTTGTTCCGCTTATTTATGTATTCATTGGTAGATTAGAGTTCAATACTATTGTTTTTTTAAAAATATATATATTTTTTATTGATTTGAGAGAGAGAGAGAGAGAGAGAGAGAGAGAGAGAGAAACATCGATGATGAGAGAGAATCATTGATGGACTGCCAAAAACAGCCTCAGCAACCAGGAAAAGGAGACTGGTAGGGCTTTCATTGTGAGTGGCGAGTAGAGTTGGGATGAGGGTGACCTCACCTTGCTGGGGCTTTTGAGGTTAAAACTTCCTGCCAACTCCAAGGAGAAAGCATTCAGGCTTTGTTACAAGCCTCCCTAGATGTAGGGTGGAAGGAGGGGCTGGGTAGGGAATGGTGCTTGAAAACTGGCAGCAGTCAATCATCAAAAACGGAGTCAGACTTTATCACAACGTGTATTCGGGTGGGTAGCTTTGTTAGGACAGGGCTCAACTTGGTGGCCAACCGTTTATCTTTGTTAAAGAACGCATCATTTGAACAAGCCAACATTATCATGCTTGGTCCACAGAGATGGCAGGGACCATGGGAAGGACTTGTACAGCTGAGGTCTGGCAGCCTTTGATGTTGACCATTCAGGCACTGGGCCTCAGTGGATTCCTCTGCAGGGTCAGAGGCTGGGGATAACGCCCTGCAGAGATGAGTGCCTGGGAAAGGAACTTTACACAGTCTTGGCACATCCTATAAAACTGTTACTTTATGAAGTCTTAACGCACCAGAATCGGGCCTGGTGGGGTCTAGACCAGTGGTTATGACCCTGACGGATTCAAAACCTTTTTTAAAAAAAATGCAGATTTATTGAGATATAATTCACAAACCATTACCATTCACCGTCTTCTTAAGGTATAAAATTCAGTGGTTTTCACCGTTGCCAATAACGACTTTAGAATATTTTTATCATCCTCAAAATGAAAGCGTGTGCCCATTAGCAGCCATTCCCTCTCTCCTCTATCCTTTTCAGCCCATGGCAATCATTAATCTACTTCCTGTCTCTGTCTTTGTATATTCTAGACATTTTATAAAAATGGAAATACAATATGCAGTCTTTTATGTTGGCTCCTTTTGCTTAGCATAGTGTTCTCAAGGTTCATCCACCTTTGCAGTGTGTATTAGTACTTAGTTCATTTTTATGGATATACCACATGGTGTTGATCCATTCACCAGCTGATTAACCTGCCTAGCCAGTGTGGCTCAGTTGGTTATTATACTGTAATCAGTTGATGGACATTTGAGTTTCTTCCACTTTTTTTTTGATATTATGTATATCCATGTACAAGGTTTTTTTTTGTGTGTGTGGTGTGGACATGTTTTCATTTCTCTTGGACAACTAGCTAAGAGTGGAACTGGTTATAGTGATCCTAGTGGGATTGAAGTAGTATTTTACTGTGGTTTAAATTTTCATGCCGAAACCGGTTTGGCTCAGTGGATAGAGCGTCGGCCTGTGGACTGAAGGGTTCCGGGTTCGATTCCAGTCAATGGCATGTACCTTGGTTGTGGGCACATCCCCAGTAGGGGGTGTACAAGAGGCAGCTGATTGATGATTCTCTCCCATCAATGTTTCTAACTCTCTATCCCTCTCTCTTCCTCTCTGTAAAAAATCAATAAAATATATTTAAAAAAATTTTTTTTTTTCATTTTCTTGGTGATTAAGCATCTTTTGGTGTTGAGCATCTTTTCTAAAATGCAGTTATGTTGCCGGCACCTGTTTGGCTCAGTGGTAGAGCGTCGGTCTGCGGACTGAAAGGTCCCGGGTTCGATTCCGGTCAAGGGCATGTACCTTGTTGCGGGCACGTCCCCAGTAGGGGATGTGCAAGAGGCAGCTGATCGATTATTCTCTCTCATCGATGTTTCTAACTCTCTCTCTCTCTCTCTTTCTCTCTGTATAAAATCAATAAAAATATATTTTAAAAAATAAAATAAATAAAATGCAGTTATGTTTATTGGCAGTTTGTATATCTTCTTTGGAGAACGTTTATTCAAATCCTTTGCTCATTTATTAAATGGGTTATTGATTTTTTTTAAAAAATAATCTTTTAAAAAATATGTGTTTTTATTTATTTCAGAGGGAGGGAGAGAAAGAAACACTGACCAGCTGCCTCCTACGTACTCCGTAATGGGGATTGAGCTCACAACCCACCTGGGCATGTGCGCTGACTGGTAATCAAACCAATAACTTCCTGATGTTCAACCAGCTGAGCCACACTGGCTAAGCAGGTTAATGACCGTTTTATTATTGAATTGTAAGTTACTTATTTACTCTGGATACCAATGCTTTCTCAGGTATATGATCTGCAAGTATTTTATCCTATTCTGTGGGTGACTTTTTACTTTCTTACTAGTGATGTTATTTGAAGCACAAAAGGTTTTAATTACCTACTTTTTTTTTTTTTGTCACTTGTACTTTTGATGTAAACAAGTTTTTGAAGCTTTATACCTGTTTTTCTTTTAGGAGTTTTAGTTTTAGATCTTAAATTTAGTCTGTCATCCACTTTGAGTTAACTTTTGTGTAATGCTCACTCTTTATGATCAAGTTTGTAGTGTGCCTTTTACCATCCTGAAAGGAATTTTATAGATGACATTACATAGCCACATAATTAAAAAAATTCTCAAGCCATATGTGCAGGTAAAGAGTCAATGAAAGGAAAGTATTAAAATATATGTTTCTATATTTAAGTACTTGGGCACAGCTACCCTAGAAGACATAGGAGGCAATCCTGTGTTGGAGACTATTGGTTTGGATTATGAGAAATAGGACAGTCAGAATTCATTGTCTTCAGTGCAATTGAATGTGGTGAGCTATGGGTGGATGCTGCTGAAACAGTGAGTATCGAGGAAGTGGATCCAGACCAGGTGTATGGAATAGGAAAGGAGAAAGGCAGTACCTTGGTGGGGGCAGGTTCTAAGTAGTTTACTAGAAGGCATCCCAGGCTGTCCAGATGAACTGGGTCTTATCCACAGGCGAGTAACCTGGTACAGCATCAAGACAAGTTATCACAGAACGTTCTTCAGACCTGAGGTCTCAGCATGTGCTGAGGCAACACTCAGTGTGTCAAAAGCCTTTGATGGCCATGGGGAAGAGAAGGACAGACTGGGGAAAATTAGCAATACTGAATTTCAGAGAAGTGGTATGCAGGATATCCAAGGACAGGGTCAGAGAATGGGGGAAAATAGGGGTACTCACTGCCCTGGCTGGTATGGCTCAGTTGGATATCATTCCATGAACTGAAAGATTGCCTATTTGATTGCTGGTCAGGGCATACGGCAAGGTTGTGGGCTGCCTCCTGCACATCTCCTGTTGGGGATCGAGCCTGAAACCAGGGCACGTGTCCAGACTGGGAATTGACCTGGTGACCTTTCATTGCACTGGAGGACACTCAACCAACTGAGCCATACTGGCCAGTCCTATGGAAACATTTAAAAAAAAATTTTTTTTTTCCTACGGCAACATTTTATATGGTTTATACTGGATATATTTAAATACACATTTATCATTTCCTTTTCTTTCCTTTTTTCTCCCCCCTTTTTTTTTGGGGGGGGGGCAGTGGTATGTTTTCCTGAAGAACAATTTCTCTAATTATCATTTTTAAAAATTCTATTTATTGATTTTAGAGAGTGAGAGAGGAAGGGAAAGTGAGAAACAACAATTTGCTGTTTCACTTATTGATTCATTCATTGGATGAGTCTTTTATGTGCCCTGACCGGAGATGGAACCCATAGCCTTGGCATATTGATTGGGACAACACTCTAACTTACTGAACTACCCAGCAGGGCTTTACTTTTGAACAATTACATATTTGATAGTTTTCCCCCTCCGCACTTTGAAAGGAGCCTGCCATTACCTGCAGGTTTCTATTTTGCTGTGGAGGGTTCCATCACGATACTTGTTATTTCTTTAGCAGTGGTGAGTCTTCTCCATGCTGGTCTTTTTTTTTTTTTTTTTTTTAATTAAATATATTTTATTGATTCTGTACAGAGAGGAAAGGAGAGAGATAGAGAGTTAGAAACATCAATGAGAGAGAGTCATCGATCAGCTGCCTCTTGCACACCCCCTACTGGGGATATGCCCGCAACCAAGGCACATGCCCTTGATCGGAATCGAACCCGGGGCCCCTCAGTCCCCAAGCCAACGCTCTATCCATTGAGCCAAACCGTTCCCGGCCCTGCTGGTCTTTATGACTATCACCTTGCCCTGTCGTTGTGGCTCAATGGATTGAAAGTTCATGCACCAAAAGGTCCCTGAATCAATTCCTGGTCAGAGCATATGCCCACGTTGTGGTTTGATCCCCAGTGGTGGGCATGCAGGAGGCAGGCAATTGATATTTTTCTCTCTCTTTCTCATTTCGCTCTCCCTTCCACTGTCTAAAATCATAAAAAATTTTTAAATTAATTTTAGCCGAAGCCGGTTTAGCTCAGTGGATAGAGCATCAGCCTGTGGACTGAAAGGTCCCAGGTTTAATTCTGGTCAAGGGCATGTACCTTGGTTGCGGGCACATCCCCGGTGGGAGGTATGCAAGAGGCAGCTGGTCGATGTTTCTCTCTCATCGATGTTTCTAACTCTCTATCTCTCTCCCTTCCTCTCTGTAAAAAATCAATTAAAAAATATATATATATTTTACATATTTTATTGATTTTTTATATATTTTTTAAAATATGAAAAAAAAACATTTAAAAATTTTTAAATGTGTCACCTTAGTATAGAATAATGTGCACTTATGCTCGGGACTCATGCTTTCTGAGCCTAAGATGCCTGCAGGTGGATTCACTGGGTGAGAAATGTGCCCATTTTATGTTTTGACTGCTGCTAGCAGATCACCAACTGTTTAATCACTTCCAATGCTCACCAACTCTTCCTGCGTGACCTGCCCAAGTTTTATATTTTCATACCTTGTTTTATTTTTTATTTTTTCAATTTATTTATTGATTTTAGAGGGAGAGAGAAAGAAACATTGATTTGTTGCTCTAGTTATTTATGCATTCATTGTTTGATTCTTGTATGTGCCCTTGGATCATTCCTACAACCTTGACGTAGGGGGACTACACTCTAACCAACTGAGCCACCCAGCCAGATCCCTTGTTTTACTTTTACTAGTGTGGAATGTGCATATATGTGTTCTTTTTTGTTGTTGTTAATCCTCACAAAGGATACTTTTTTCCATTAATTTTTAGAGAGAGTGGAAGGGAGGGGAAAAGGGGAAGAGAGAGAGAAAAAGAGAGAGGAAGAGGGGGTGGGGAGAGATGGATTTGAGAAAGACATATGGATTGGTTACCTCCCCTGCATATAACCTGACCTGGGGTCAGGGATCAAGCCTGCAGTCCTCGACCCAGAATCAATGCATGGGCTAATACTCTAACCACTGAACCACCAGCTGTGATATATTTTGTGTTTTTGTAGTTGCACTTTGGTCTTGGGCAGTGTGACTTAGAGATTGGAACATCATCCATACATTCAAGGGCCATGGGTTTGATTCCCAGTCGGGACACATGAGAGGCAATTGATTGATGCTTCTCTGTCACATCAATATGCCCCTCTCTCTCTCCCCACTCCTTTACTCTCTAAAATCAATAAAAACATGTCTTTTAGTAAGGATTAAAAAGAAGTTGCAGTAGCCCTAGCTGGTTTGGCTCAGTGGATAGAGTGTCAGCATGTGGACTGAAGAGTCCGGGGTTCAATTCTGGTGAAGGGCACTGGCCTAGGTTGTGGGCTCAATTCCCAGAAGGAGCATGCAGGAGGCAGCCAATCTATGATTCCCTCATCATTGACGTTTCTATCTCTCTGTCCTTTCCTCTCTGAAATCAATAAAAATATATTTTAAAAGATTTAAAAAAAAGTTTCCTTGTATTTTCCCTTTAAAAAGCAAATTAAAAAAATGCTTTGTAGCTCTCTCTGACCCCATTCTTCTCTTCATCCCCTGATTGTACGCATATGAATTTGAAAAAGAAAACAAGTAAAAGAACACACCCATATCCCTGCCTGTCACCACTTTTTATTATTCTTGAAGACATAGCTCCATGTACTAAAGTCCATCTTTTTCCTTCTTCACCTTTCAGCCTGCAACGGGAGACTGAAAATGACAGCTCAGAATATTTCTGAGGAAGCACTACCGTGTGACATGGAAATGGAAGGATTTGCAAGAGAGGGTCCCCATTTCACCATCCCAGGTGACAGGTGGGACTGTAAGAACTGGGAGGGACACCTGAGACAATTAGCTTTAACTCAGGAAAAGCCAGGAGCTCAGGAAGTAATTTGTGAGTATCCTGGACTTGGGAGGCCTTTGAGTGCCAGCTCTGACCTTCCAATATCTCGGAGGATTCCTACAACAAATGGTTTTCATGTACATGACTCAGAGGTTAGAGGTTTGGATTGTGACCCAGCTTTACACAGTTCTCAGAGAAGTTGTATCACCACAAGAACTGGTGACAGTGCTTCCTGTGAAAAAGCCTTCTGCCATTCCATGGAAGTGATTCAACCACTGGGAAGAAATCAAATGAGAGAGCAGCTCTATAAATACCCTGAAAGTGTTGAGTCTTCCAGCCATTTTACCCCTCTTGGTGAACAAAAGCTAACAAAAAAAGGGAAGAAACTGTCTGAAGACAAGGACTTTGGGGATATCTTTACTTTGACTTCATCTCTTAATGAAAGCAGGAGAAGTCACCCTGGGGAGAAGCTATATAAATGTATGGAATGTGGCAAGAGCTTCAAACGGAATTCTTCTCTCATTTTGCATCACCGAACTCACACTGGAGAGAAACCTTATACATGTAACGAGTGTGGAAAATCCTTCTCCAAGAACTATAACTTGATTGTGCATCAAAGAATCCACACAGGAGAGAAACCCTACAAATGCAGTAAGTGTGGGAAAGCCTTCAGTGATGGGTCAGCTCTGACACAACACCAGAGAATTCACACAGGGGAAAAACCTTATGAATGCCTAGAATGTGGAAAAACCTTCAACCGAAACTCATCCCTGATTTCTCATCGAAGAACTCATACGGGGGAGAGACCATATCAATGTAACGAGTGCGGGAAGCCTTTCACAGACATCTCCCACCTCACTGTGCATCTCAGAATCCACACTGGTGAGAAGCCCTATGAATGTAGCAAGTGTGGAAAGGCTTTCCGGGATGGCTCATACCTCACTCAGCACGAGAGGACTCACACAGGAGAGAAGCCCTTTGAATGTGTGGAGTGTGGAAAATCCTTCAATCGTAACTCTCACCTCATCGTGCATCAGAAAATCCATTCTGGGGAGAGGCCCTATGAGTGTAAAGAGTGTGGGAAAACGTTCGTTGAGAGTGCTTACCTTATCAGGCACCAGAGAATTCACACTGGCGAGAAGCCCTATGGCTGTGACCAGTGTCAGAAACTTTTCAGAAACACCGCTGGACTCATCCGGCACCAGAGGATTCATACTGGTGAGAAGCCCTACGAGTGTAGTTGGTGTGGCAAAGCCTTCAGGGACAGCTCCTGCCTGACCAAGCACCAGAGAATTCACACTAAGGAGACCCCATACCATTGTCAAGAGTGTGGGAAATCTTTCAAACAGAACTATCACCTTGCAGTACATAAGAGAGTCCACAGCAGGGACCGTCCCCACCAGTGTCCTCAGTGTGGGAAAATGTTTAGAAGGAGCTCAGCCCTGGCTCGACATCAGAGGACACACCCTGTGGAGAAACCCATGGAAGCATAATGGACATGGGCACACTCATTTCCTTAGTGCCCTTGAAAAACCTGTGTGAGGGAGGGTGTCTTCAAGGGTGATTCCTCCCAGTCAGTACAAAATAATTTTTTTAAATTTGGGTGATGAAATCTTGTGTCTGTGTTTGTGTGTGTGTATTTATTGATTTTTTGAGAGAGAGACAAACAGACACTGGTTGTTCCACTTAGTCATTCATTGCTTGATTCTTGTTATGTGCCCTGACCAGGGATTGAACCTGCAACCTTGGTGTATCAGGATGTCGCTCTAACCAACTGAGCTACCTGGGTAGGCCCAAGAATTTGTTATTATTTTCTTAAGAAAAAAAAATCACCTGCAATGCCACCCACTGGGATAATCATCATTAGTATTCTAGTAGACACCCTTTCCCCCATCTCCTTATGTGTGTGTAATTTTGCATGTATGGAGTTCCATCACACATGTGGCTTTTAAATATAGAAACTTATTTTTAAGTGTTTCTCTTCCCTATCCAGTAAGTGGAACGTGAGGCATTCCTTACCCATATTATTAACTCCAGGAGGGAACCAAGGATGGTGGTAAATGTGGCAAAGGCTTCAGGGATGATCACCCTGTCCTGTACGGAACATGATACACTGGAATGAAACCTTTGGAAGTCAGGAAGGCGCTTCTCTGGAGACACTCGGCTGCTCCTGTGTTAACTGGAGAGAACCTGTGAATGTGTTCAATGATTAATCAGTCTGACGAATCCTTGAAATCGGGAGTGTCTGCCTGTTGTTCGTAAGCAAACTCTTGGCAGAATCAAGTGCTATCAGTGAGAGCAGCTTTCAGCAGGAGCTGTATTGACTCGTCTCGTTCAGCAGTGATGTTTGGTGAGAGACCCCCATGATGCTCCACACCACAGCAGGCACAGAATTCAAGGAGATTGCAGTTTGGATGTATCCCCATCTGCTGGGTGCTGAGGACTCATTTCAGAAGAGGCACTTGGAGATGGATGTTGCTTGTGAATGAACAGTGACATTACCCCTCTTAATCATTTGTATGCCATAAGTGTCTATAGATGAAAAGACGGACCTTTTTAAATTAAATTCAATATATCATGGCAGTTAACTGGTTAAGGAAAGACTGCGCACTAGTAACGGGCTGCCAGCTGCTGTAGAAATGTGCTTTAGTCAGTTGAATCAGAATGACTGAGTTGGTATGTTTACCTTTTGTTGTTTACTTAGGACACTTCTGATTTGTTCAATCCTGAACCATAATTTCGTTTTGTTGCCATTTTGAATGTTATAATGGGGCAGGCGACGACAAAAAATGGCATAAAGTAGGTTTGCCATGTGAAGATTTGTTTACATATGGATGTTGTTCATGGAGAAATAAATGTGGTTTCCTTAGGGAACTGCAATTGTGTGTGATATTTTTTTTCTCTATCCCTGTTACAAGTCCTACATTGTTGCTGTGATAATTTCAAAAAGAATACAAAGGCCCAGGACATAATAAGTTTCTTCTTAGGAACTTGGATTCTGAGGGGGTGTCACTGTGGAGGAGAGGGTGGGCCTCGGAGAATGAGGAGTTAGGAGGCTACAGAGAGGTGAGGGATGACTGAGAACGTCCTGCCTGTGGCAGGTGGCCAAGTGAGAGCCACTTAAACTGGCCAGAATCACAGTGAAGGCCCCTGAGGTCATTAAGGCTAAGGTAGCCCTAGCCAGTTTGGCTCCACGGAAAGAGCATCGGCCTGTGGACTGAGGGTCAGGGCATGTGCTAGGTTACGGGCTCAATCCCCAGGGTGGAGCAGCGCAGGCAGCAGCCAATGATTCTCATCACAGATGTTTCTCTCTCCCTCTCTGAAATCAATAAAAATGTTTTTTTAAAAATAAGGCTGGGATTGACTTGTGTGGTCATAAGCTGCTAAGTTTGTGGCCATTTGTTCCTGCAACAATAGAAAACTTACAGCCTTGAAGAAAATTCCCACCTGCCCTTTCCCCTTCCCTTCTGGCCCACCTTGCTCCCACCGACACTCCCATTCACGTCTCACTTTCATACGAACTAGGAAAGCTCTCCCTTTGCAGAGCCCACGCTTTGGAGACCCTAAAACTAAAGCACCAGGGCTCACAGCTGGAGCTGCAAGAGGCTCATGGACTGTGAGGGGCCCAGTGCCTCGTCCCACAAGCCCTTTCTGACTCATGATGCTAGTTTGTTAGTCCTGCTTGCTGGAGCAATGACATTTATTTTGGGCTTTTGAGCACATTGCTCACCCCAGTTGCTCCTCTCTTAAAATTTCCTCCATTTTAGCTTCTCTCTCTCTCTTTAAAGATCTTTTATGCTTCTGAAACCGGTTTGGCTCAGTGGATAGAGAGTCGGCCTGTGGACTGAAAGGTCCCAGGTTCAATTCCGGTCAAGGGCATTTATTTACCTTGGTTTTGGGCACATCCCCAGTAGGGGGTGTGCAAGAGGCAGCTAATCAGTGATTCTCATTGATGTTTCTAACTCTCTATCCTTCTCTCTTCCTCTCTGTAAAAAAAATCAAAATATATTTTAAAAAATAATAAAATCTCTACTTAAAAAAAAGATCTTTTATGCTATTCAAAGGAGATTCACTTATTTTTTGTTATTAATTCTCACTCGAGGATATTTTTTTCCATTGGTTTTTAGGGAGAGTGGAAGAGAGTCGGAAAGACAGAGAGGAACATCCATGTGAGAGAAAAACATCGATTGGTTGCCTCTTGCAGGAGCCTGTAACCAAGGTACATGCCCTTGATCGGAATAGAACCTGGGATCCTTTGGTCCACAGGCCGATGCTCTATCCACTGAGCTAAACCAGCGAGGGCGAAAATTTACTTTTTATTCGTTAATATTTTTATTTTAGTTTTCTGAGGATATTTTCCCATTGATTTTTAGAAAGAGTGAAATGGAGGGGGAGGGGAGAAACAGCGTTGTTAGACATAATTGTTTGCCTCTCACTCATGCTGCGGATCTAGCCTGCAACCCAGGTAAGTGCCCTCGACTGGAATCAATTCTGAGACCCTTCAGTCTGCAGCCAACACTCTATCCACTGAGCTAAACAGGCTAGGGCTTTAGCAGCTCTTGAAGTCCCCAGCATGGCTGGTCTTCAAACTTGATCAGTTCCCTGGATAAGCAGACTGGGCCCCCACATCTCTGTGTCACCACCTCCAGCTCTCATTTCTGTCATCTGCTGCTTCTGCTGCCTTCTCCATCTTCATTTCTTTTATTGACTTCAGAGAGGAAGGGAGAGGGAGAGAGAGAAACAGAAACATCCATGATGAGAGAGAATCATGGATCACCCGCCTCCTGTGCGCCTCACACTGGGGAGGGAGCCCGCAACCCAGGCACGTGCCCTGACTGGGAATCGAACTGGTTCAGAGATGGAAGCTCAGTCACTGAGCCACGCTGGCCAGGCCTCTATCTTCATTTCTTTTTCTTTTTAAAAAAATATATTTTGTTGCCGAAACCGATTTGGCTCGGTGGATAGAGCGTCGGTCTGTGGACTGAAGGGTCCCAGGTTCGATTCCGGTCAAAGGCATGTATATTGGTTACGGGCACATCCCCAGTAAGGGGTTGTGCAGGAGGCAGCTGATCAATGATTCTCTCTCATCGATGTTTCTAACTCTATCCCTCTCCCTTCCTCTCTGTGAAAAATCAATAAAACATGTTTTTAAAATATATCTTGTTGATTTTTTTACGGAGAGGAATGAAGAGGGATAGAGAGAAACATGGATCAGCTGCCTGGTCCCAGTCTGAGGGCTGATGCTCTATCCACTCAACCAAAACCGGCTAGGCCTCTATCTTTATTTCTAAGTCGTCTTATCTCCCCAGTTCTGGGTGTGACCCTGCCTCTGGGTCTCTATCCAGGCCTGGGTTTCCTCTCCTGAGTCTGTCTCTGTCTCATTCTCTCTCTCGCTCTCTGTCGACCTCTCTCGTCTGCGTATTTCTCCGACTCCGGAGACTCCGGGTGTCCAGGCCCTGCCTCCCCGTCTCTGGGTCCTCACGCCCCTGCCGCCCTGGCCCCCTGTCTCTGCGCCTCTTTCTCTGCGTGTCCCTTCCTGTCCCGCTGCCTGGCTCTCCCCAAAGAGGCTGCGTCTCTGGTTGTCAGGGCGATGCCTCCTCATCCTCGTTTACCGCGTTGCCGTGGTATCCATAGTGACGCAGCGCGCAGGGATTGGTGAGGCGCCGCCGCTGATTGGCTACCTCCAGACGCGCGTCGCGGAGGACGCCCGCTGCGTTCTGGGAGTTGTAGTTCGCGGCGCTGAGGTGGGTCTTCCCCGCGGCCGTGCGGCGCCCCGGCCTGGCTTTCCTGAATGGTTCCAGGGGGTCGGGTCCGAGGTGGGGGCCCGCGTTCCGGGAGGGCCGGGGCGGGGGGTAACGCCTGGGTCTGCGGGGGAGACGCGGGGGTGAGGGGGACGGGGTGGGGCGGGGAGTGCGGTTCCTCCCGGTGACCTGAGGGGGTCGGTTTGAGGTGGGGCCCGCCCGGCCCGGGGACCCGCCTGGCGAGGGAACCCCCGTGGGAGAGGGCGAGTGGGTGCTGCCTGTGGGGAACCACTGAGGTGTTCTTTATTTTTTAATTATTTTATTTTTTAAGAAATATATTTTATTGATTTAAAAAATATATATATTTTATTTGCCGAAACCGGTTTGGCTCAGCGGTAGAGTGTTGGTCTGCGGACTGAAAGGTTCCAGGTTCGATTCCGGTCAAGGCATGTACCGTGGTTTCCGGCACATCCCCTGGTAGGGGGTGTGCAAGAGGCAGCTGATCGATGTTTCTCTGTCATCGATGTTTCTAGCTCTCTATCCCTCTCCCTTCCTCTCTGTAAAAAAAATCAATAAAAAAAAAATATATATATATATACTTTTTAAAAATATTTTTTTTTTAAAGAAATATCGATGATGAGAGAGAGAAACATCAGTGATGAGAGAGAATCATTGATCAGCTGCCTCCTGCACGCCCCCTTCTGGGGATCGAGCCAGCAACCTGGGCAAGTGCCCTTGGCTGGACTCGAACCTGGGACCCTTCAGTCCGCAGGCCATCACGCTATCCACTGAGCCACACCGGCTAAGTCTGTTTTGTTTTTTTAAGATCATTTTTTTTAATATATATATATATTTTTTTATTGTTTTTTTACAGAGAAGAAGGGAGAGAGATAGTTAGAAACATCAATGAGAGAGTGTCATCGATCAGCTGCCTCTTGCACACCCCCTACTGGGGATATGCCCACAACCAAGGTACATGCCCCTGACCGGAATCGAACCCGGGACCCTTCAGTCCCCAAGCCGATGCTCAATCCATTGAGCCAAACCAGTTTCGGCTTTAAGATAATTTTTTAAAATATATATTTTATTGATTTTTTTTTTTTTTTTACAAGGAGGAATTGAGAGGGATAGGGAGTTAGAAACATGGATGAGAGAGATTTTGTCTACAAGAGTACAACCCTCTCCATCGATACTTAACAAGGCGATTGCATGAAAATAACCTCGCTGGGGCTCTGGCTGCGGAGGGTGGGGGCTGGCGCGTTCGGATGCCCCTGCGGGTTCTCGGCTGTGGGTGCCCCTCGGCCTGCTTCTCACCACCCACGCGGGCACGCCCTTGTCTGTCCTCTGCAGGTGCGGACTCCGCCGGCTGGCTGCCGTCTCACAGCCTCCCGCTCCTTGTTTTGTGTCTTCCTTGGAGCCATGGGTACGTGAGCCCGCCCTCCACGCCGCTGCCCTGCCCCCGGCTGGCACGGTCACGTTCCCCAACCCAGAGATGGGAAGATGCCTCCTTTGGAGAAGGCCTCGGCCCCCCCAGGACCTCCCCGACTCCCCCTGCACTGCCCGTGCCAGGATGGCGGCGGGAGACCCGCTGGAGGACCCCAGGACCACCTGCAGGAGGATGCCTGCCATCCCGGACGTCTCCCACCTCCTCCGGAACCTCGCCCGCCAGGCCCTCGCCAGGCTCTGCCCACTGTGCCGCCCGCCACGGCCGCAGCCAAAGGCGCGCTCCAAGGAGCGGGCGCTGGAGCGGGATTCCTTCTTGAAGATCGGGCCCAGCGAGGCCAGTCCATCGGCGCACCCTCCCCAGGGCAGCCAGGTGAGGGGAGCATGCTGAGTCATTTGGTCTGACCCTGCCGAGGCGTGAGGGGTGAGTTAATTAAACGTTGGACCGAATACAGCCGGCTCATGTTGACGTGGATGATTCTGCATGGCCTCTGGACGACGTGCTAAATGCCCCAAGGGCCCTCGCCAGAGGAAGGCTCCCGCCCCGGGAGTTCAGTTCCCCCGCGTGTGAGAGGATCAGAGGTGAGCACCCCTCAGCGGACGGCGCAGCTCTGCTGTCTGCAGGACCGGGTCCCACCACCCACCACCCTCGACCCTCGGTTCTGTTACAAAACTGTTGGCCTGGGCCCGGGGTCGGCAAACTGCGGCTCGCACGCCACATGCAGCTCTCTGGCCCCTTGAGTGTGGCTCTTCCACAAAATACCACCCCCCCGGCGAGTCTATTTTGAAGACGTGAGGTTAGAAGTGTTTTTCAACCTTTTTTGGGCAAAGGCACACTTGTTTCATGAAAAAAATCACGAGGCACACCACCATTAGAAAATGTTAAAAAATTTAACTCTGTGCCTATATTGACTATATATAAAGTAATTCTCTTGAATAGGAATCAAATAAACACAAAGAAAGTATTTTATAATTACTTTATTATGAAATATTAAGTAAACAAAATAGTGAAAAATTATAAAATTCTTGTCTTGTCTGCACCTACGGCACACCAGGCAACATCTTGCGGCACACTAGTGTGCCGCGGAACAGCGGTTGAAAAACGCTGGGTTAGAAGAAATTCAAGTTTTAAAAAAATGTGGCTCTCAAAAGGAATTTCAATCGCCGTCCTGTTGGTATTTGGCTCTGCTGACTAATGAGTTTGCCGACCACTGGCCTGGGCAACTGTGACTCCCTCGTGGGTCTTCGGTTGGGACAGCGCGGCATGTTCACTGTCTCTTTGAGCCTGAGCGTGAGATGAGCGTATTCGATGTGACCTTCCATGAGTTTACCAAGGTGCCCACCTTGGTTTCTGCCCTCCCCGGACCCTGGCGCTCACAGCCCCTGCCTGTGAGGCCTGCGGCTCCCGAACCCGGGCCGGCGTCGTGGCCTGAAGGCATGGGCTTTCCGGGCCTCCTCGGGGCAGAGACAGGGTCGCTTGGCCTTCCTGGGTCTCCCCTCTCCTGTGGACAGTAGGTCCCAGAACCCCCCTTCCTAGGAGGCTCCCAGGCTCCTGAGCTCCTCGTAGTTTTAATTTTAGATCCTTTTCAACGTGGCTTTCCTCTGGATTGCCACCACTTCCCACCTGCCCACCCCGAAATCTCTTAGCCCAGGGGTCTTCAAACTTCTCTCATTATGAGAATCACCTGGTGGAGGTGTTAAAACACAGATTCCTGATAGCACTTCTTATAGTTGGGATCCGGGAATCTGTGTTTTAACAACTCCACCAGGTGATTCTCATAATGAGAGAAGTTTGAAGACCCCTGTTTAGCCTGTCCATCCCCCAACCCCAAGCTGGGTGTGGCTCTGGTAATTAAAAAACAAACACAACAACTACATTTACTGTTTCAGCTCTTGTTGCTAGCCGGACCCATAGAGTTCCATTCTGCCTCAGGGAGATCCCCCCCAGAATGCATCCCACTCAGCTCTCAGGCCCACGGGCACCTCCTCTGTCACCATGACATCCCTCCCTCCCTCGGTGTCCTCAGCTCCCTACCCGATGTCTCTGTCCGTGCACAGCTGATGTGCGTGTCTTGTTTACTTTTTTATTTGGAAGTGACTTAAACCTTATAGAAAAGGCACAAAAATCATGACAGTACAGAGCTCACAAAGATTTCCTCACCCAGACCCACCTGTTCACATGTTCACACACACACACACACACACACACACACACACGGGGGTGTTCGAAGTCCACATAGCTCCTGTTGGTGATTCTTTTGTTGCCCAGTTTCTCTACCATCAAATTACTGCTTCTCCTCCCCCCCCTCCCCAGGCAACTAATAGTTGATCTATGAGGAGACCTTGAAGATAATGTAGATACCCAGTTTCTTACCAAAGTACACTAGGTCCAGCCTCCATTCATTCTTTTTTTTTTTTTTTTGTAATATATTTTATTGATTGTTTACAGAGAGGGAGAGAGAGAGAAAGCCAGAAACGTCGATGAGAGAGACATCGACCAGCTGCCTCCTGCACACCCCCCGCAACCAACGTACATGCCCTTGACCGGAATCAAACCCGGGACCTTTCAGTCCGCAGACCGACGCCCTACCACTGAGCCAAGCCGGTTTCAGCAAGCCTCCATTCATTCTTGCTGAATTCCTCCATTCAATCAGTCTTCAGCATTGAAGGCTGCAGGGTGTCCATGACCCAGTGCCAGCCCTCCCTCCCTGTTGTCGCTCAGCCCTGGGCACCTCTTTTTGCCCATTTACTCGTCATTATCAGAGGCATTCATGGGCTCCCGTTTTCTCAGTGGTTTGTAACTCACTGCCACCCTTACTGGTTTCGGTGCTCAAGTTGTGCCAGATGTCACGAGTCTTACAGGAAACCTGCACCCTGTGGCATACCCCCACCACTTTTGGAAACTTAAAAAAATATATATATTTTACTGATTTCTTTAACAATGTATTTTATTGATTTTCTACAGACAGGAAGAGAGAGGGATAGAGAGCTAGAAACATCGATGAGAATCATTGATCAGCTGCCTCCTGCACACCCCCAACTGGGGATGTGCCTGCAACCAAGGTACATGCCCCTGACTGGAATCAAACCCGGGACCCTTCAGTCCTCAGGCCGACGCTCCATCCATTGAGCCAAACTGGCCAAGGCTAAACCTATCATTTTTTATAACTATATTTTCAGTTCCCCGTATCTTTATGCCCCTTTAACGATGAGAACTCAGATCCACACAATTAACAAAAAATTTATGGATGCTCAAGTACCTCTAAAAGTTTCAGGCCTTGGCTGGTTTGGCTCAGTGGATAGGGCGTCAGCCTGCAGACTGAAGGGTCCCAGGTTCGATTCTAGTCAAGGACATGTACCTTGGCTGCAGGCACATCCTCAATAGAGGGTGTGCAAGAGGCAGCTGATCAATGTTTCTAACTATTCTTCTTCTCTGTAAAATCAATTAAATATATTTAAAAAAAATAAAAGTTTCAGAATTGCTTTTTCAAATCACTACAAACCTACCGAAAGGAAATTATTGCAAAATAATGCAGATAAGTAATTTGATTGTTTAAAATACACTGATACTTCACATAGGATTCAAATCTGTGAGACTGGTTGCCATGTATTTTTTTTTAGGTAAAATTTTATTTTATTTTAAAAATATTTCTATTATTTTGTCTTGTAAAGGTGGGGAAAAGCATCCTAGGTTTGTCTTGATGGGGCGAGAAACAATGCATAGATGCAGTCAGGGAAGGGGAAGTCAAGGGGAATTGTAACATCATCACTAGCATTCCGTGCTTGATCGTTCCCTACTTGGTACAGATATTTCAGGGAAAATTCAAACCTGAGATGTGTTCTTGGACCAGGGAAGTGATTCATACACAGACCAGAAGACTTTGTCATGAGATGGTGGTGATGCACTTGCATGTGGAACACTGTGTGTTATTTTTTTTTTCCTTTAAAAAATTTTTTTAATACTTTATTTTTTATTTTATTTATTATTTTTAAAATATATTTTATTGATTTTTTTTTTGCTTCCCTCCCTCCCTCCCTCCCATCTGCGTGTTATTTTTAGAGAGTATGACCGTCAGTTGGCACCACTCACAAACACTTCCCAACCCAAAGCATGTAATGTGAGTTAATGATCAGGTCGCACTGCCCTTGGATCTTGTATATGAAAGGCACCTGTTGGGTCTTCAACAGTTTTGTGAATCTGTGGACATAAGTCATGTCCAAACTCACTACATTTTCCCACTTCTCTCTTCTGTGGGTTCTGCAATGTTATTGGGTACTCATGGCTGAAGGACCTCCACCTTGGTCAGCTCCACATTTCCCTAGGATTGACCTGAAGAGTGTACTGTGTGTGAAAGCAAGTGTATGTCCTATTGCTCATCAGAACAAATGGGCTCAAGTCGGGAAGGGATGAACAATGGCTTAAGCTAGGGGTGTCGAACTCAATCAGAGAAGGGGCCAAAATCTAAAATCCAGCCTAAATCGCGGGCCGAATGGTTTACTGAACAGTCATAAACTGTCATTGTGATGGAAACGCAGCGGAGTGCAGTGATGACAGTGCGGTGCGGGCCACATTGCAAGGCCTGGCGGGACGGATTTGGCCCGCGGGCCTTGTGTTTGACACATGTGGCTTAAGCCATTGGCCCAGCCCCTGTAGAGCATACTACTAGTGTGTGAAGGTGTGTGCATAAGTCTGTGATATTGTCCCTGAGTATGACTGGGTCAAGTGTAGGAAGGGAAGAGATGAACGGTGGCTTAAGGCTTCCAATGGCCCAGCTCCTGTAGAGTGCCTCTACCCAGTATGAGTTCTCTGGTGCTTGGTCAGGGAGGAGCTTTGTGTGAAGGCCTTCCCTTAGTCCCTGCGCTCAAATGGCTTTTCTCCTGTGTGGATTCTTCGGTGACGGGAGAGATTAGTGCTCCGCCCAAAGGACTTCCCACAATCTGGACATTCATATGGCTTTTCCCCAGTGTGTGTCCTCTCGTGCTGGCCGAGGGATGAGCTCCGACTGAAGGACTTCCCACATACGCTGCACGTGTAGGGTTTTTCTTTGGTGTGGATCCTCTGGTGCTCTATGAAGCGGGAGCTCTTGCTGAAGGCTCTGCCACACTCGTCACACTCGTAGGGCTTCTCCCCCGTGTGGGTCCTCTGATGCTGAATGAGTGAAGACTGCTGTCTGAAGGCCCCGCCACACCCGTCACACGCATAGGGCTTCTCCGCGGTGTGGACTCGCTGGTGTTTGGTTAGGGATGAGCTGTATCTGAAGGCCCTGCCACAGTCACTGCACTCATAGGGCTTCTCCCCCGTGTGGATCCTCTGATGTTGAGTGAGGTGTATGCTCTGCCGGAAGGTCTTGCCACAGTCACTGCATCCATAGGGCTTCTCTCCAGTATGTGTCCGTCCGTGGTGCCTGAGTAACGAGTCATGGGTGAAGGTTTTTCCACACTCCTTGCACCTGTAGGGCTTCTCTCCAGTATGTGTCCATTTGTGTTGTCTGAGTAATGCGTTCTGGTTGAAGGCTTTTCCGCACTCCTTGCATCTGTAGGGCTTCTCCCCCGTGTGGATCCTCTGATGTCGACTGAGGTGTATGCTCTGCCGGAAGGCCTTGCCACACTGACTGCACTCATAGGGCTTCTCTCCAGTATGTGTCCGTTCGTGGTATCTGAGGGATGAATTGTGGGAGAAGGTTTTTCCACACTCCTTGCACCTGTAGGGCTTGTCCCCGGTGTGAATCCTCTGATGTTGACTGAGGAATGAGCTATATGAGAAGGCCTTGCCACAATGACTGCACTCATAGGGCTTCTCTCCAGTATGTGTCGACTCATGGTACCTGAGGGATGAATTGTGGGCGAAGGTTTTTCCACACTCCTTGCACCTGTAGGGCTTGTCCCCGGTGTGGATCCTCTGATGTTGAATGAGGAGTGTGCTATACCGGAAGGCCCTGCCACACTGACTGCACTCGTAGGGCTTCTCTCCACTATGTGTTGACTCATGGTACCTGAGGGATGAACTGTGGGCAAAGGTTTTTCCACACTCATTGCACCCGTAGGGCTTCTCCCCTGTGTGGATCCTCTGATGCTTCCTCAGGAGTGGACTCCTGCTGAAAGCCTTCCCACTTCTGTTGCCTGCGTGGGGCTCCTCACCTGTGTGACTTCTTAGGGGCTGGGTCGGTGGGTCCGTGTGGTTCGAGGACCCCTCACACAGCGTGCACTCCCAGGGCTGCTCGCCAGGAAGCACGCCCTGGGGTTCGGGAAGTGGAGAGCTCCAGAAGCCTTTTCCACGTTGGCGACTGTTGTGCGGTCTCCCTCCTGGCTGTGTTTGGTGCTGGTGGGTGAGTGAGGAGCTGTGACGAGAGGCCTCGGCACCTTCCTGACATCCATAGCGTCTTTCTGCCGCACTGGTTTTCTGTTGCACGTGTGAGTCCAGGTTCTCGCCTTTCCCCCGTGACCCACACCTGGGAGGGTCTTGTCCTTCAGGCGTCATGGGCTGACTTGGGACATGAGGGCTCAGAGTTACGTTTTCCCCAAACCCGATCCTGGGCTGCTGCCGCTGAACAGATGTCCTTGTAGGCGTGCAGGCCTCCTGCACCCCGAGGCCATCGAGGCTCGCGCGGCTCTGTTCCCTGTGCCCCTCGGCGTCTTCACCCCGAGAGCCCCACAGACCGTCCCACGGGAGCCTCCCCACCAGGACAAGGCTGGACAGTTCCTCAGAGGCGTCTGGCTTCGCAGCTGACAGCTTGTTTTTCAATCCCGTGTCCGAGCCTGAAAACAGAACAGAACATGGAATCGTCCCTGGATCCCGGTTCTGGGAAGGGGAGGTTATCGGTGACTGTGTGGATGGAGGAATTAAAACGACCATTTCAACAGGTTCAAGACTCCACCGGATGGGACCATTGAACCATGTGGCTTTCCAACCAGAGAAGGGACAGAAGAGGGAGGGAACGTACAGAAAACAGGGAGGGGAGTTGGCAGCACAGGCACAGATGGGGCTGCCAGGGGGCACAGAGAACTGGAGCAGAGAAGATGCTGAGGAGTGGGTGACCCTTCAGGGCACACAGGTCCACAGATGCCCATCCCGAAGGACAACAGTGGGCACAGGTGACCGCTGCAGCCAGGCCATGGCTGGTGGCCGAGAAGCTGCCCGTGGGAAGGAGCACGCCGCCCTCCTGCTGTCAGAGGGAGCCTCTTCCGGGGGCCCCTCGCCATGCACTACCTCCCCCCAGAGGTAAAGAGAAGCGTAAGCCCGGCCAGGGTGGCTCAGTGGTTGAGCAATGACCCATGAACCAGGAGGTCATGGTGTGATTCTCGGTCAGGCCACGTGCCCAGTTGTGGGTTCGATACCCAGTAGGGGGCGTGTAGGAGGCAGCCAATCAATGATTCTCTCTCGTCATTGATGTTTCTCTCTCTCAATCTCCCTTTCTCTCCGAAAACAATGAAACAAGTGTGTTTTATTGGAAACTGCTAAAACACCCGTTGCCCAGGGAATGGATGGATGGCTGTGTGTGGGTGCCTCTGTCTGTCTCTAACCAGCACCACCGGAGCCCCCTGCCTCCCGCTGCACCCCACCAACAACGGGGGTCCACACGCCTGCTGAGTGGGACACGTGTGCAGCCCCCCCTCCGTGCTGGCAGGACCCCTTTCGGCCCTGTCCCCGCCTCCACCCCACATAGAACCGGCCTAAGGCTGTGATAGGACCGTGTCTCCCAAAGGCGTCCTCTAGGAATCTCGGTGACACTCATCTCACCTGGGCACACACCTCGTGGGACCTCCTCATCCGGCGGCCACGGCGCTGCCTCCTGACCCATCGGGAAGGGGAGGGGCCGTTTTGGGATCTGACCTCCTGCTCAGGGAGACCCAGGGCGTGAGCATCTGTGTTGCTGGGCCCCTGCCAACCCTCCAGCCACTCCACCTTGGCTCTTCCAGGATCGAGTAGCTGGGAACCCAGGCAGGCCCCGGTAATGTCAGCTTCCGGGTGCTCCCCTCACCTCCGTCCCTAACCCCACCTCGGCTCTGGGGTGGACAACCCAAAGCTTTCCCTGGGCCCCATGGACACGGCTCACTCTTCCAGTTCGGAGGGCCCCTCTGCGAAGGTGACAGAGGTGCCGAGCAAGGGAGGGGCCTGCTGACAGCAACCCAGGTCTGACCTGGGATTCTGCAGCCCTGGGGCCCCTGGCCCCGTGATTCCCGCCTCTAGAACTCTCAGGTGGGATCTGTCACGTGGAGGCCAAACATCCTCCACGATGTTCCCCAAACCCAAACAGTCGGGTCCCTGGGGCCCGAGGCCCATGAGTGACCTGCTCTTCATTCCTAGACCAGCGGTTCTCAGCCTGTGGGTCCTGACCCCTTTGGGGGCCGACAGATGCCTTCACAGGGGTGGCCTAAGACACCCTACATGTCAGATATTTACATTATGACTCATAACAGAAGCAAAATCCCAGGTATGAAGTAGCAACAAAAGTAATTTTATGGTTGGGGGGGGTCACCACCACAGGTGGAATGGTATTAAAGGGTCGAGGCGTTAGGAAGGCTGAGAACCACTGGCCTAGACCCACCCCCACGGGGGACCCAGAAGACGGGGCTTCATTCCAGGGGAGGACTGTGAGGGGCACGGGAGGGGGGGAGGACTGTGAGGGGCTTACCCACAGAGACCAGGAGCCCCCACGTCTCCAGCATCACCTCGCGGTGCAGGGCTCTCTGGGCAGGTGTCAGCCACCCCCACTCCTCCTGGGTGAAGTCCACGGCCACGTCCTCAAAGGTCACCTCCTCCTGGAAGGTCACCCAGGAGCTTCCTCAACGGGCAGGCCCGGCCCTGGCTCCCACCGGGGGGAGGTGGGACAAGGCCCCGCTGGGAGGCAGGGGGTGGGGGGTCTCAAGGCAGAGCCCCTTGAGAGCGTGGGGGCAGGGTGCACTCACCGGGAACCACGCGTCCAGGGGCCCAGCCGTCATCCCCTCCTCCTCTGGCCTCTGGCAGGGACAGCCGGCTGCTCTGCGGGCGGTTCTTGGGGGAGAGAGGACGGGAGGCCCCGAGCAGGTGTCTGTGGGGACCGGGAGCGGAGGACCGGAACCCATGCCTGGAGGTGGAAGGAGCAATGGTGGTGACAGAGCCTGAGCCCAGCGCCCAGACGGACCGGACAGCAGTGACCCTCAGCTCGGCGTTTCCCGGGCCCCTGCAGGGAGCCGGGGCTGCTCCGGGCGCTGCTGGTGAACGCTCGCACAGGTACACACGCCCGTTCCACAGCCTGGTCACACAGACGACTTCCAGAGGGATGACGGTTCCTGTCCTGGATCCTCTGGGAACGGCTGGGTGTGCCTCAGGTTCCCGTTCCCCTACAGGGAGGGCGGTGGCGGACATGGATTTCGCCAGAATGAAGGTGCCACCACGTCTGGCCGTGAAGCGGACCCAAGTCCGTGCACATGGGTTTGACTGCTGCTGAGACTTTGCGAGCCATTTTATGTGTGAAATATATTGTAATTTAACAAATTCTTGTGAAAAATTTCATGACCTTTTAAAGGACAGCAATCTTCTAAAAAAAAAATTCACTCAAATGAGAAATATGCCAAAGAATAAAATAATGCTATACATACCGTATTTTCCGGCGTATAAGACGACTTTTGAAACGAAAAAAAGTCAACCGAAAATCGGGGGCAAAAGACCAAAATTGCACAAAAATTACCTGCAGATCTTGAAGGCAAAGTCTTTTTTTTTGAAGTGGGGGGTAGTCTTATACAGCGAATACAGGCCTAAACCTATGTTTTAACTGTAAAATTAGGGCGTCGTCTTATACACCGGAAAATACGGTAATTTTTTTATTTATTATATTTGTAAATTGTACTTAGGTTGAAACTTTAAAAAATATATTACAATACTACTTTTGCGTTCTATGAAAATTTTTGTAGCTCCATATAGACCAAATTTTTAATCAACCCCCCACCCCCACTCTATACACACACACACAGACACACACACGGTCAATGGTGTCCCGCTTTACCAATGTTAAAATCTGGTCATCATGCTACGGTAGAGCCTAATTTGGGCCTGTCTGCTTTCTTGGCACTTCATTGGTCTGCTCGGGTGGTGGTTGGGCACCTGGGACATTTCTAGCATTATTGTGGTTTTTCCCGGAGGGAGGTGATTCTGGCGACCGGATGAAGCGCCTAGCACGGAAATGGAGCCTCTGCCCTTTGACCCCCACCCTCGGCATCCGGTCCCTCCGAGCGCAGCGGGCAGCCTGGCTGCGGGCACTGCAGGGTCCGCTCGGGGAGCCTGTCTCTCCGATGGGGGCCCAGCGCCAGGAGACGCCCCGCAAACTGCCCCAAAGCCGGGACCCCCACACCGAGCGCCCCGAAGCGTGCCCCCCTTCCCAGAGGAGAGACCAGGCACGGCCGCGCGCAGGGGGGTGCACACCTCGGCCGGCGCCCCGGGGAAGACGCGGGGTCCCCTCCGGCTGGGCCTCCGCGCCCTCGGGGCACCCCAATTCGCTCACCGGACTGAGCGCGCAGACTGCACCGGCCGCTACTTCGCCTGCGCGGGCCGCGACGGGGTCCACTTCCCAGAGGGCTCCGCGCCCCGGTCCGGGTCCTTCGGGCTCGGCCCGACCCGCCCGGGACTGTGGAACCGCCGGTCTCAGCCGCCATGACCCTCCCGGGTCGCACTTCTGTCCACGAGGCCGCGGCCACCATCCGCGGGCCGACGAACTACAACACCCAGAAGGCTTCGCGCGCGCTCCCGGTCGTTCCACGTTCGCCCCGCCCGGAGCAGCCGCCTCACCTGTGAGGCTCACACACCTGCCCGCCTCGGCCTCACTTCCTACCCGAAACCTCCCGAGCCGAATTCTGCGGTCGTAACCCAGGGCTACGGCGACGTCCGTTAGTGAGGTCTGCGCTAGCGCCGGCGGGCACGGAACTACAACTCCCAGAGGGCCGCGCGCGAGGTCGGGACGCAGCTTCCCAAGCGGGTGAGATGATTCCTGAGGAAATTCCGATCCCTGGGGCTTGTCCCCCTGTCTCCCCTCCATATAAGTTCGCCGCCCGCTCGCAGGTAGTCGCGCCACCCCGGGGCGACAAAAAGCAGGGACGTGAGGAAGGAGGGGATAAGAAAGAAGGACGGGGGTACTGACCGGAAGGAAGGAAGGCTGGATTGTTCCCCGCGTTTCATTCCAGGAGAAATGAAAGGGACGGGTCTGGGTCAGCCGGGACGTACTTCATTACCCTCCCATTGTACGGAGACTCCCCGACAGTGACGTAACATTTAAGGTTTTTTTTTTTTGTTTGTTTGTTTTTAAATCTAATAGTAAAAAGCGCTTGGCGACATTCAGCTTCATTTCATCCCAGAACGGTGTGTTTGTCAAAGCGGCCGGTTTGAAATCGGCGCTGAGGAAAAAGGCAACACCCACCTGGGGGAGGCCGCCCACCACGCTGCCGCTTTTCCTTCTGGGAGTTGTAGTTCTTAACTCCGTGGTTCTGGGGCCCAGGCCTGTCACTATGGACTACAGCTCCCAGGAGGCATCTGTCCTCCCCGGCGCCAATTTTTAAAAAATGGAATTTAGGGTCCGATCACCCTGTGAGGTTCCATAGGCCCCCCCCTTTTTCGCCCACGCTTGCAGCTATGACACTAAGGGATTCTTCCCAGTAGTTCACAGGTCAGGTTCCTGTTGCTCATTGTGGCTACCCTTACGCTCCTGCTTCATCGACGGGCAAACTGAGGGGTTCACTGGCAAGACAGACACACGCACGCCGCCCCCCGGCTAGGGGTGAGGGAGGGCGCGCTGGCCCGGATGGCATCCGATGGGAGCAGCCCGAGGGGTAAGCTGCACTCCAGGCTGACATGCGCCTGACACCAGCCCACCCGGCGCCATTGCCCAAACCGGAAGTATGCCCCCTGGAACTACAACTTCCAGCAGCCCCGCGCGGGCGCCCCACAACCGGAATTGCGCCGCCCAGAACTACAACTCCCAGCAGCCCGCGCGGCGCGCCCGGGTCGACTCCGGGGGAGCGGTCGCCATTGTCCGCGGCCGAGGTGAGGTGGTCTCCGGGGCAGGCCCCGGGGGTTGGGAGCGCCGGTGGGAGAGGCGGCGCCTCCTTCGGGGTCCGGGGGCCGCCAGACGGGGTCCCGCCCCGCCTTTCCCGGCCCCGGGGCCCGCGGACCCTGCGCCCCGGTCGGTGGCCGCGCTCGCCGCTGGACGCCCCGGCCCCGGCCCGCGCCCGCCTTTGTCCCCGGCCGCGCGGGGCGAGCGGCGGGACAGAAGCCGCGCCCCCGGTTGTCGCTGCCGGCGGCGGCGGCGGACCTGGTGCGGGGCGCTCGTGGGGATCCGGGCGGGAGGCGCCCTGTCTGCCCCGGGGGGCGGAGGCTGGGGGGCGGGGCTGCCGGGCGGGGCGGCTCCGGGGCTTTTCTTCTCGGACCCTGAGCCCCGGGGGCGGGGGGCGGGCGGGTGGAGAGGCCCCTGCGCCCCGGGAGGCGGGTCCGAGCCGCGGCGGGTGCCTGGGAGGCGGCGATGGGTCCACAGTCCATGGAAACGTGGCGGCGGGTGAGGATGAAAAGCCAGGATCAGAGCTGGGTGTGCGGGGCGCTGGGGCTGCAGCGGGTTTTTTTTTTTTTAATTTGCAGAAAAGCAGCGGTTTTGATGTATCGATATTATAGTTTGGGGGCTTGTTGGTGCATTCAGAAGGCTGTGCAGTTGTCACTGTTCTTTGTGTCTGTTTATATGTCTGAGGGCACGTGTGTTACACATGCTCTGGAGGCCTGGGGCAGGGGTGGGTCCGGCCGCCGCCCCCAGCGGGCCAAGCCGGCCGAGGGGAGGGGCCCCAGGAGGTTGGTTACTTGGTGTGTATATGTGTGTATATATATATGTGTGTGTATATATGTGTGTGTGTGTGTTATATAATTTATGAACATAAGGTACAAGGGCATGTACCTTGGTTCCGGGCACATCCTCAGTGGGGGGTGTGCAGGAGGCAGCAGATGGATGTTTTTAACTCTTTATTCTCTCCCTTCCTCTCTGTAAAAAATCAATAATATATATATATTTAAATGTATTTTATTGATTTTTTACAGAGAGGAAGGGAGAGAGATAGAAACATCAACCAGTTGCCTCTTGCACACCCCCCACGGGGGTTGTGCCCGCAACCAATGTACATGCCCTTGACTGGAATCGAACCTGGGACCTTTCAGTCCGCAGACCGACGTTCCACCACTGAGCCAACCCGGCCTCAGCAATAAAATATATTTTTAAAAGAACCAATAAAGATTAAGAAAAATACCATCAGTGATGAGAATCACCGATCAGCTGCCTCCTGCTCACCCCACATGGGTATCGAACCCGCAGCTCAGGCATATGTCCTGACTGGGAATCAAACCTTGCCCTCCTGGCTCACAGGTCGGTGCTCAATCCTGATCCGCTTTGCAGAACACTCTCATCACCCCTGTACCCGAGAGGCAGCCCCCAGGCCCAGCCTGCCCTGAGCCCGGGAGCCTCAGGGGTGAGGTTCCTCAGGATCTCTCGGTAGTTCTCGTCGAACGGGGCTGGCTGCCTCTGGCAGTTCCTCCCTCTCAGCTTGTTCAAATCCCCTTTTCTCTCCAGAGATCCTCGCGTTTCTTTAAAGATGAATGTGATTGTTAAAATGTCTTATTTCTTGACTTTAGAGAGAGAATAAAGGGAGAGAGAAACGTCGATTTGTTTCTCCACTTGCGAGTTCATTGGCTGATTCCTGTATGTGCCCCGAGGAGGAATCAGACCCACAGCCTTGGCGCTCCAACCACTGAGCTACCGGCCGGGCAGGCCTGTGTGTTTGGATGTAAACTCTGTTTTCTTCCTGCTCCTGGGACTCTCTCTTATATATTTATTGATTGCAGAGAGGAAGGGGGAGGGAGAGAGACAGACAGGAACATCAGTGATGAGAGAGAATCACTGGTTGGTCATTGATGGGCTGCCTCCTGCTTGCCCCACACGGGAATCGAGCCCTGACAGGAATCGAACCCGGGACCCCTCGGTCTGCAGGCTGATGCCCTGTCCACAGCCCCCGGGGCCTCCCTCGCTGAGCTCTCTGACCGCCTGTCTCTCTGTGTCACAGGTGGCGCTGCCCTCGCCTCCGGCTGCACCGACTCCGGCCCACGCCTGGTCTGTCCACCCCGGGATGGCGGCCACCAGCCCCCGGGCCTCCTGGGGTGAGTCCCGGCCCGCTCCTCGGGGGCGGGGTTTGGGGCTCCTGGGGCTCGGGGGGGTCTGTCCTGGTGCAGAATTAGAACTGAGGGAGATTTTTATTTATTTTAAACACAAATGACTTTTTGTTTTTTAAAAATATAATTTTTTTTTTTATCGATTTCAGAGAGGAAGAGAGAGAGAGAGAAATGTCAACGATGGGAGAGAATCACGGACCTGCTGCCTCCCGCACGCCCCCCACTGTGGATGGAGCCCCCAACCCAGGCCTGTGCCCTGACGGAACCGGAACTGGACTCTGCCTCCTGGTTCCTCCTCCTGAGCCTCGGCGGGCGAGGGCGTTTGGGACGGGGGACGGGTCACGGAGGGGAGCTCCGCGCGGCGCTCCGGGTTGGCGAGCCGCCTCCTGAGCTGTCTCCCTGGCCCGGGGCCTCCTGGTCCTGGTGGGTGTCCTCGGCGTCCCTTCCCGCCTGTGTGAACATCGCTGCCTGCACTGCGCGCCGGCTGCACCTCAGCCCCGTCACACCCCGCACGTGGAGGGAGCGGCTCTGCTTCTCGTGTGTTTAACTCGGTGACGTGGGGCGTGAGGTCAGGCAGGCCGCGCTGTGCTGCTGGGGGCCGTGTCCTCAGGCTCCGGGCTCGGGCCGGGCTGTGCCCGCCAGGGGGCGCTCTGCTCGCGTGTCCCAGGATCGGTCACGCACCCTCCTTTCTGCTGGTCTCCGTGCAGGTGTCCTCGCCGCCCGGCCCTGGGCGACGGCCGCTGCTCACCCCCGGGCCTGCCACGCCGTGTCCTCGGCCGGCAGGCACCCCGAGGAGCCAGGTGGGCGGGCGGGCGGGGCCAGCGCGGGGGCGAGGGTGGGGGGGGCGGTGAGGGGGGGCTGGGATGTGGGGGGGGGGGCGGGGTGCCTCCGGGGCTGAGCAGACGCTGCTGCTCAGAGCAGGGGGCTCAGCAGGGCGGACGGTGATGGGGGCTCCCCCTGCAGCGGGAGGACAGGGCCAGCCGGCCGCTGAGCACCCCACAGGGCGGGGCTGGGGCGGGGTGGATCGGGGCGGGCGGGCGCCGGGCACACCCGCAGGGAGAGCCTCGATGCCTGTGCTTCCCTCCAGCTCCATGTCCTCGGGACCCGGCCCGGCGCGAGGAGGAGGCCCCCGGGGCGGGGAGCCGGCCGCCGGCCCCGGAGCAGGTGAGATGGGCTCCCTCCCCCGAAGGTCACGGTCCCCCACCCCGTACCGTCCCTCCCGCCGTGTGCTGGTTCCGTGTGCTGGTTCCGTGTGCGACCGCTCCTCGGGCAGAGCAGGAGCCAGTCCACACCTGTCCCTGCTGCACTCAGGACGGTTCAGCCTCCACCCCCTGAGCCCGCCCCCACCCCAGCCCGCTCCCCCTGAACCCGCCCCCCACCCCAGCCCGCTCCCCCTGAACCCCCGCCCCGCTCACCCTGAACCGCCCCCAGCCCGCTCCCCTGACCCGCCCCCACCCCAGCCCGCTCCCCCTGAACCCGCCCCCCACCCCAGCCCGCTCCCCCTGAACCCGCCCCCACCCCAGCCCGCTCCCCCTGAACCCGCCCCCACCCCAGCCCGCTCCCCCTGAACCCGCCCCCCCACCCCAGCCCGCTCCCCCTGAACCCGCCCCCCACCCCAGCCCGCTCCCCCTGAGCCTCGTCCCCACCCCAGCCCGCTCCCCCTGAGCCTCGTCCCCCACCCCAGCCCGCTCCCCCTGAACCCGCCCCCCACCCCAGCCCGCTCCCCCTGAGCCTCGTCCCCCACCCCAGCCCGCTCCCCCTGAACCCGCCCCCCACCCCAGCCCGCTCCCCCTGAACCCGCCCCCCACCCCAGCCCGCTCCCCCCGAACCCGCCCCCCACCCCAGCCCGCTCCCCCTGAACCCGCCCCCCACCCCAGCCTGCTCCCCCTGAACCTGCTCCCTCTGAACCCGCTGCCCCCTGAGCTCACTGCTGGGGGTTTGGTGGGTGAGAGGCAGCCCCTTGGTTGGCAGGCCCCCTTCTCCTGTCTCCCCACCCCCGTATTCCTCTGGGTTCAGGCTGGTGTCTCCTGGGCTTTGCTTGCAGGGGGAGGGAGGGTGGGAGGGAAGACAGACCAGTGGAGCCGTCCTGAGGCTCCCAGAGTGCTTTCCTTGCTCTGAGGCCTGGTCACCTGCTGGAGTTGGGAACAGAAGCTGAGGCGCTCCTGTGGGCAGCCCTGAGGAGCCCGGCCTGTTGGTGCCTTGAGGGTCGGGGTGCAGAGAGGGGAGGGGGGCCTGGGAGAGGGGACTTGCTGAGCCAGAGGACCATCGAGAGCTTGGCTGGTGTGCAGGGTCGGGCTCGGGTGGCACCCATGGTGGGGGCAGAGGAACAGCTGCCCCAGCACCAGTGCTGCAGGCCAGGCCGGCTCCATCCTAGTGACTGGGAGGCTCCGCAGAGCTGGGAGCAGGAGGGCCGGGGAGGGGGTCTGGCAGGTGTGGGGGAGGGGCCGTGGGAAGCAGCCGGCATTGCAGGTCAGTCGGCCGGGCCCTGGACCAGGACCTGAGGGAGGAGGGCGAGAATGGACTGTGCTGAGGGCCTCAGGCTCCTGAGCGGAGGGGGCGATGTGCCCAGCCCCTCCCCAGCCGCAGCCACTTAGAAAAAGTTTACACCGGGCAGGTGGCTCTGGTTGAGCATCCACCTACGAACCAGGAGGCCAGGGTTCGATTCCCCGTCAGTCAGGGCACAGGCCCAGGTTATGAGCTCCATCCCCAGTGGGGGGCGTGCAGGGGGCAGCCCATCCATGATTCCCTCTCATCAGTGGGGTTTCTCTCTCCCTTCCTCTCTGAAATCAATAAAAATATATTTAAAAGAAAAGGAAAAAGTTTGTTATAACAGCTTCATTCCCATACACAAAGTCCAACCCTGACAGTGCAGGCTGCAGAGGTTCACAGGGCTGAGAACCATCACTAGAGCCAATTGTGGAGCCTTTTCACCCCCCACAGGCCATCCCCGTCCCCATCCCAGCCCCCCACCCCGTCCCGGGCGCCCGGGCACTGGCCGTCCCGGACACGGGGCACGGGAGTCACACACGCGTGCCCTCTGGTCGTCGGCCGGTGTTCAGCAGCGTCAGCATTTTCTCTCCGTGATTCAGGCCTTTTACACGTCCTGCCTGTCTCCTGGGTCCTGTTCCCAGCACAGCGTGTGCACGCTCACGCTGACCTGACAGCAACAGGTCACTCATTTCTAAACTAAAAAGACAAAAGATGAGCCAGCAGATGTGCACTAGCCGTGGTGTCTGCTCAGGGCTGGGGCCAGGTGTTGGCTGCTGCTGCGCGGCCGTTGTCAGGGGCTGTGACGGGAGTGCAGCCGCCAGGCCGGGCGTGAAGGGGACAAAAGCCTGAGGAGCCTGCAGGACCCACCGCACTGCGGCCTGTGGCTCCTGAGAACTGGAGGCTGGTGCCCAGAAAGAAATGGAGTCAGTACTCCCCCACCCCCACCCTCAGGGCCTCTGGGCCCCTCCACAGCCTTCACCTGGGAGCAGCCCGGGCCGCCCCCTTCCCCCTCCCCCCTCTCCCTCCCTCTCCCTCCTAACAGTGTGGCCGGAGCCTGTGGGTGGGGAGGTTCCCGCCAGCGGGTGCTCCAGTCCATGACTGAGCATCAGGGAGAGTAAGGACACACCAGCCGCCCCCCAAAACCTGCATGGCCGATGCCCCTCCGGGTCTCCCCAGGAGCTTGCCCTGAGGTAGAAATAAACAGTGAAGCCCGGGGGCTCCAGAGGCCCAGGACACGCAGTCAGAGCTCAGGCAGGACAGGAGCCGCCCGAGTCCCCTGGGGCGGCCCGGTGGTGAGCCCTGCGGCTGGTGTGCTGGAGGCTCCTGCAGCCTGGGTGCCGGTGAGCACGCATGTGGGTCACGTGAGCAGGAGTGTGGGCCAGACCCCGTGGCATGTCTGCTTTCCCCCTGGCAGGTGCTGGAGGGGTCACCGTGGGCCGGGCCTGCTCTGTCCCCTGGTGCCAGGGGGTGAGCCTGGGGGCCTGGTCCCCACTCCGCCTCCCGGTGTGCACCTGGGCCTGCTTCCCTGAGGCCTCATGAGCTGTAGGCCCTAACGGGCCCGTTTGCCTGGGGTGGGCCTCCCCCCCCCCCCCCAACCATGGCCCTTCCAGTTTGACGCCACCTCCGGTTCCAGGTGTGCTTTAAGAATAATCGGACAAATTCCGCAGTTAGTGGACAACAAGTGAACAGAACATGGTCCTCATCTCCCGAGGTGACCTTGCTCATCCCGGGCCTCGCTGCCCAGCCCCCTCTCCGCATGGCGTGCGCCTTCAGGCTCACGTGCGGGGTGATGAGGTTTATTTAAACACATTGTTACTGATTTCAGAGAGGAAGGGAGAGAAACATCAACAATAAGAGAGGCATGGACCAGCTGCCTCCTGCACGCCCCACACTGGGCACCTAGCCTGCAACCCGGGCCTGTGCCCCCACCAGAGGGTCGAACCCGGGGCCCTTCAGTCTGCAGGCCGACGCTCTCCACTGAGCCACACCGGCCAGGGCTGCACACAGCCTTTCTGCAGCCCTGCCGTCGGCCAGCACTCGGCCCAGCGCGTGCGGGTGGAGGCCAGGTTTGCATCCACCCGATCGAGGGCTCTGAACGTGGGCACGTTCTCCCTGTGACTGGAGCTGCCGCCTGGCCTGGGGAGAGCCAGGACGGTCCCCTGGAGCGGCCGGTGCGTCGGGTGCCCCCTGATGGCCGGCGGGCGGGAGCCTCCCCTGTCCCCGTGCCGGCCCCTCGGGCTCCGCGGGCGTTTCACACGCTCCGCCTGCTGTCCGCCTCCGGCTGTTCTCAGCAGCTGATGTGAGTGGCCTGTCTGGGGGGCTGGCGGTGGTGCTGTTTTTGTATTTTTAAAAAAATATATTTTATTGATTTTTACACAGAGGAAGGGAGAGGGATAGAGAATTAGAAACATCGATGAGAGAGAGACATCGACCAGCTGCCTCCTGCATGCTGTGGGCACCTTCGCCCACCTGTGTGCTCCGCTCGCTCCCTCCCTCCCGCCTCCCCAGCCCCCGGCCTCCGGCCGGCCGCCCTGCCTCGGCCCGTGTGCTCCTCCCGGAGCGTGGACGCCACGGCCACGGCCCTGGGCTGGGATGCTTCTTTCACTGTGTTTGTTTTGTTTTTATTTGTATTTTATTAATTTTCCACAGACAGGAAGGGAGAGGGATACAGACTTAAAAACATCGATGAGAGAGACATCGATCAGCTGCCTCCTGCCCCCCCACACACACACACACTGGGGATGTGCCCGCAACCAAGGCACATGCCCTCGACTGGAATTGAACCCGGGACCCTTCGGTCCACAGGTCAGCGCTCTATCCACTGAGCCACACCGGTTTCGGCAAGACCTTTCCTTAATGTCTCTAAACGACTGGGGACCTGAAGGGAGGATTGGTCTCTTGTGGCCACTAACACCCTACAGTAGGGGTGTCGAAGTCAATCAGAGAAGGGGCCAAAATCTAAAATCCAGCCTAAATCGCGGGCCGAATGGTTTACTGAACAGTCATAAACTGTCATTGTGATGGAAACGCAGCGGAGTGCAGTGATGACAGCGCGGTGCGGGCCACATTGCAAGGCCTGGCGGGACGGATTTGGCCCGCGGGCCTTGTGTTTGACACAATGTGCCCTACAGGGAGAGCTCAGCGCAGCCTGCACTGCTCCCCTACGGGGTCCAGCCATCCCCGGGCCCAGCCGTCCCAGGATCCAGCCGTCCGGGGGTTCAGCCTCCTGTAAATCAGGGCGTTGGCAGCACGTCTCAGCCACCTGATCACCTGGGAGAGGCCTTCACACGGCAACCTCCCACCCACAGTCCCTGTCCCTGCTCAGTCCTCCCACCCACAGTACCGTCCCTGCTCAGTCCTCTCGTCCTCCCACCCACAGTACCGTCCCTGCTCAGTCCTCCCACCCACAGTACCGTCCCTGCTCAGTCCTCCCACCCACAGTCCCTGTCCCTGCTCAGTCCTCCCACCCACAGTCCCTGTCCCTGCTCAGTCCTCCCACCCACAGTCCCCGTCCCTGCTCAGTCCTCCCGTCCTCCCACCCACAGTCCCCGTCCCTGCTCAGTCCTCCCACCCACAGTCCCCGTCCCTGCTCAGTCCTCCCGTCCTCCCACCACCCAGTACCGTCCGTGCTCAGTCGCCGCTCTGGAAGCACCTGTGCCACGGTCCTGTGACTGCCCTGCATGACCCGGGAGGTGTGATTGCTGAGTCCTATCCCTGTGCCCGCCCTGCACTGGTGGCTGGGCCGGAGCTGGAGTGGGTTTGGGCTTCGTGTTTTTGCAAGAGTGCTTCCTAGCGGCGCTTGGTGCTCCTGGGGAGAGCGGGTGTCCATGGGCTCAGGGTGCCTGGCTGCCCCCCCTCAGGGGCAGATGGGGGGGACGGGGGTGTCTGTGGGCTCAGGGTGCCTGGCTGCCCCCCCTCAGGGGCAGATGGGGGGGACGGGGGTGTCCGTGGGCTCAGGGTGCCCGGCTGCCCCCCCTCAGGGGCAGATGGGGGGGCCGGGGGTGTCCGTGGGCTCGGTGCCCGGCTGCCCCCCTCAGGCTCCCGCTGGCGGCTCCTCTAAGGACCGGACGGACCCTTTCACTGTAAAGGTCCCCCGGATCCAGTGGCGCCTCCTGTTCCTGCCCCAGTGTGCTTCCCAGGTCTGCGTTTCCAACGTCCTCGGGGTTTGTCAGGACTGTTCCCGTGGCTGACTCCTGCCCCCTGGCCCCCCCGCCCCCGTCTGCAGGAAAGAGGGTCTGTGCTGCAGGACGGGTGTGCATGTCGACCCCAACCAGCTCCCACCTCCCGGGGCTCCCGGCTCCCGGCTCCCAGGCCCAGCTCCCACCTCCCGGCTCCCGGCTCCCACCTCCCGGCTCCCACCTCCCGGCTCCCAGGGCCGCCTCCACCCTGTCCGCCTCCCGAGTGCCTGTGTCTCCGGAGAAGGCGCTGCCCGGGCATCGGTCCGGGCTGTCTGTCCCGAGGACGGGCCGGGTCTCAGGAGAGGGGCCGTGTGCTGTGGTCGGTTGGCCCAGGGAGCGATCCCCTGAGTCCTGGGTGACCTGCCCTCCATGAAGGCTGTGCCTCCATGAGGTCATTGAAAATGCAGGTGCTCGCCGAAACAGATTTGGCTCAGTGGATAGAGCATCTGTCTGTGGACTGGGGGGTCCCGGGTTCGATTCCGGCCAAGGGCATTACATTGGTTGTGGGCACATCCCCAGTGGGGGTTGTGCAGGAGTCAGCTGGTCGATGTTTCTCTCTCGTCAACGTTTCTAGCTTTCTATCCCTCTCCCTTCCTCTCTGTGGAAAATCAATAAAATATATATTTTTTTAAAAAAAAGAAAG
Organism: Pipistrellus kuhlii; assembly: GCF_014108245.1. Lineage (NCBI taxonomy): Eukaryota > Metazoa > Chordata > Mammalia > Chiroptera > Vespertilionidae > Pipistrellus > Pipistrellus kuhlii. The sequence continues at coordinate 626,297 of NW_023425594.1, read as the reverse complement.
AAAAAAGAAATGCAGGTGCTTCTCCACATCTGGCTCCTCCGGCTGTCCGCCCCTCTGTCCTCAGAAAGCCCTGAGGGGCCCAGGCAGAGGGGTGCAGGCTGAGGGGGTGCAGGCCGAGGGGCCCGGGCTGAGGGGTCCGGGCTGAGGGGTCCTGGCTGAGGGGCCCGGGCTGAGGGGTCCTGGCTGAGGGGCCCGGGCTGAGGGGCCCAGGCTGAGGGGGCGCAGGCCGAGGGGGCGCAGGCCGAGGGGGCGCAGGATGAGGGGCTCAGAGGGATCGCAGGCCGAGGGATCCAGGCCGAGGGGCCTGGGCTGAGGGGTCCAGGCTGAGGGGTCCAGGCTGAGGGGTCCAGGCCGAGGGATCCAGGCCAAGGGGCGCGGGCTGAGGGGTCCAGGCTGAGGGGCCCGGGCTAAGGGGGCACAGGCTGAGGGGGCACAGGCTGAGGGGCACAGGCTGAGGGGGCGCAGGCTGAGGGGGCGCAGGCTGAGGGGCGCAGGCCGAGGGGGCCCAGACTGATGGGACGCAGGCTGAGGGGTCCAGGCCGAGGGGCCCGGGCCGAGGGGGCCCAGGCCGAGGGGCCCAGACTGATGGGACGCAGGCTGAGGGGGCGCAGGCCGAGGGGCCCAGGCTCAGGGGTCCAGGCCGAGGGGCCCGGGCTGAGGGGCTGTGCTCTTTCAGGAACCGCTGAGCTTCCGGGACGTGGCCGTGGACTTCTCCCCGGAGGAGTGGGGGCGGCTGGGCCCTGCGCAGAGGACGCTGTACCGGGAGGTGATGCTGGAGACCTTCGGGCACCTGCTCTCCGTGGGTGAGGCCGGGCTGCCCCGTGAGGAGCCTTCATCCCCAGACAGGCTGCTCCGGGCTCCGGGCTCCGGGCGCACAGCCTCAGGCCTGGCTCGGGGGCCAAGCGCCGACCCATGAACCAGGAGGTCACGAGGTCACGGTTTGATCCCCCATTTGGGCTCGGTCCCCAGTGGGAGGTGTGCAGGAGGCAGCCAATGGATGTTTCTCTCTCTGTCACTCTCCCTTAAAAACCAATAAGAACATTGAAAACATAGAGGCGGGCTGAGGTGATCTGGAGCCGAGGTTCCGGGTGAATTCCCTGTGCTTCTCCAGCAGGAAGGGGGGAGTCGGGCGGAAGGGGTGGGGCTCCCCAGGCGATGGACGGTCCCTGTCTCTCCCCTGCAGGGGCCCAGGTCTCCAAGCCTGCGGTCATCTCGCTGCTGGAGGAGAGCGCGGAGCCCTGGCCGGCGGAGCAGCCCCGAGCGCCGAGCATGAGTCCAGGTGAGAGCAGGCGCGCGGGAGGGTCCTTGTCCGTCCGGGGAGTCAGTCCTCAGACCCGCGGGCGCGGGGCCCCGGCTGCTGACGAGTCCGAGCAGACGCGCCTCCTCACAGGCTGCACGCCCCTTCCCCCCTGCCGCCCCGCAGCCTCTCACCTCCCTGGCTGTGCCTGTCGCTCCAGCCGCCTCTTCATTCTCTCACCTGCTCTTCGTCCTTAGTTTGCTCACTGCCACACCTGTAGCCTCAGCCTCAGCCGTGGCTTTAAAAAGCCAAATGAGGAAATAGGTCTTTAAGGGAGGTAACATGGTCACCTGGTGAACACACTCACAGCTGTGTGAATACGTAAGCTGATTGACACTCCTTCTCCCGCACGTTAATCTCACCCCAGACACACACATGCACACACACACCAAGAGGCGTCACACACAGGCACATGCACAGGTAACCTGTATTTTTTAATATGTGGGCGTTTTTTTTAGTTGACTTCAGAGAAGAAGGGAGAGGAAGAGAGAGAAACATCCATGATGAGAGAATCCTGGATCAGCTGCCTCCTGTACAACCCCTCCTGGGGATCGAACCCACAACCGACACTCTTTCCACTGAGCCAAACCAGCTAGGGTTCAAGTACACACTTTTGATAGTCCTTTCTCAGTGGAATTACAAATCACACACTTAATTTTTTCAGCAACAAATTATGACCTATGTGAAGTGCCATACACTAGGGGAAGCTTGCCTGGGGACCCAGGGTATTTCTTGCTCCAGCCAGGCACACACATGACTGGCTGGAGCAACCATGGAAACTCCAGACTCTGGAAGGAAAGAAGGTGCTCACCATAAACAATATTGTTTGCACAAACCATGTAGAGAAATTGGTACCCATGCTTCAAAGCCTCAAGCATGTAAAACTCTCAGAAGTTTGAGCATTCTGAGACCTCGCTTTCTAGGAGTTGGCCGAATCCCAGTCCCTAAGTAGGCCTTCTTGGGAACGTGCAGTTTGAGCAACTCATGGGGGTAGTTGTCTCTTTCCTGCACACCCTCATCTAGTCTTTCCTTCTTTTCATGGAAAAATGCTGAATGTATTTTATTAGTACTTAGCACACTTTATATTGTGGTCAACTGCTTCTGTTAACTACTATTTTCCCTTTTCCTGTTATGATGCTCCTCTTGAGTTGTGAGTCTATTTGAAAACTAGTTCACGCTTGCCCTCTCAATAATATGGACGAAAAACCCACCTTTTACACTCTGCTCTTAAACATTCTTCCTCATGACTCTTTTTTTCTGTTTACTTCAGAAATGGTGAGAAATCCTGAAAGTAGAGCGTTGGTCCCAAGGCGTCGCATTTTTGAGGAAGAACAGTCCCATCGCATGAAGTTGGAACGATACGTGTGGGATGATCCTTGGTTCTCCAGGTTAGAAATTTTGGGATGTGACGACCAATTGCAGATATACCGTGTGAACCAGAGTACAGCTAGGAGGCAGATGATCTTCATGCAGAAGCAAGTGCTGTCTCACAGCGGCTCTGAACTCTGTGAACTCGGAGCAGAGTGTGGCCAGAGCTCAAACTTCATTCCCTCTCAGAAAGTTTGTCAACTGGAACATTTCTATAAGCCTGATACACATGGTGAAAGTTGGAGGTACAAGTCAGCCATCATGTATGCAGATAAGATTACCTGTGAAAGTAACGATTATGACACAGCCTTCTACCAGTGCATGCAACCTGTTCATCCTGCAAGGATGCAGGCTGCAGATGCTCTTCTCAAACGTTCTGATGCTGTTAAATCTTCCAATCACATCCTGCATTTTGGTGATCATAAGGGAATGCACACGGGAGGAAAGCTCTATGAGTATAAGGAATGCCATCAAATCTTTAACCAGAGCCCATTGTGTATTGACTATCCAAGACCTCTTATTGGAGAAAACCAGTATGGTTACAAAGAATATGAGAATATCTTTTACTTCTCGTCCTTTATGGAGCGCCAAAATATCGGCGCTGTAGAGAAAGCGTATAAATACAACGAATGGGAGAAGGTCTTTGGGTACGACTCATTCCTCACTCAGCATACAAGCACTTACACTGCAGAGAAACCCTATGAGTACAGTGGATGCGGGACCTCTTTCATCTGGAGCTCTTACCTTATCCAGCACAAGAAAACTCACACCGGTGGAGAGAAGCCCTACGGATGCGATAAATGTGGAAAAGCTTTTAGGAACCGTTCAGCCCTGACTAAACATGAACGGACTCACACTGGAATAAAACCCTATGAATGTAATAAATGCGGGAAAGCCTTCAGCTGGAACTCCCACCTCATTGTGCACACGAGGATTCACACGGGGGAGAAGCCTTATGTGTGTAATGAGTGTGGGAAGTCTTTCAACTGGAACTCCCATCTGATTGGCCATCAGAGGACTCATACCGGAGAAAAACCTTTTGAATGCACCGAGTGTGGGAAGTCTTTCAGCTGGAGCTCCCATCTGATTGCCCATATGAGGATGCATACTGGAGAGAAGCCCTTCAAATGTGACGAATGTGAAAAAGCTTTTCGGGATTACTCCGCTCTCAGTAAACATGAAAGAACTCATTCCGGAGCAAAACCATATAAGTGTACTGAATGTGGAAAGTCCTTCAGCTGGAGTTCCCACCTTATCGCCCACCAGCGAACTCACACGGGAGAGAAGCCCTATAACTGTCAGGAGTGCGGCAAAGCCTTCAGAGAACGCTCAGCCCTCACTAAACACGAAATAATTCATTCTGGAATTAAGCCCTACGAATGTAATAAGTGTGGAAAATCCTGTAGCCAAATGGCTCACCTTGTTAGACATCAAAGGACGCACACTGGGGAAAAGCCCTATGAGTGCAATAAATGTGGGAAGTCCTTCAGCCAGAGCTGTCACCTTGTTGCCCATCGGAGAATTCACACGGGGGAGAAGCCCTATAAGTGTAATCAGTGCGAAAGGTCCTTTAACTGCAGCTCTCACCTGATTGCGCACCGGCGAACTCACACCGGAGAGAAACCATATAGGTGTAACGAATGTGGGAAGGCATTCAACGAGAGTTCTTCCCTCATCGTGCATCTGAGAAACCATACTGGAGAAAAACCCTACAAATGTAACCACTGTGAGAAGGCTTTCTGCAAGAACTCCTCCCTCATCATCCACCAGAGAATGCACAGCGGGGAGAAGCGCTTTATCTGCACCGACTGTGGGAAGTCCTACAGTGGCCACTCGGCCCTGCTGCAGCACCAGAGGAGCCACAGTGCAGAGAAAGTGTGAACTGAACCGATGAGAGGTTTCCTTTCCTTGTACATCTGGTACTTTGAAAAACGCCCTATAAATATAATCAGGAGGGGTTGTTTTTTAGTGAGAGTTCAGGGAGGCTCTCCCTCTTACTACTCAATAGAAACATCTAGAAGAAACGTAGGAATGAAAATGATAGAGGAAAGCGTAGCAGTTAGGTAGCCCTGATTTAAAGTCAGATAATTACAGTGAAGAAAGCAAGCCACAGTCCACCAGGATCTTGCTGGAGGAATGTGAATGTAAGGAATGAGACCCTTTTAGTAAGTGATCTCAAGGATTTGTGGATCAGAGTGCACTGATGGAGAAAAGCCTGGTACTAGGAAGTGTTTCAGCTGGAAATACGCTGTTTTGCATCAAGCTGGAGTATTGGATGGGAAGCTTTATAATAATGTTCTGTGCATAATTATGGAAATACAGATTTTGCTATTAGGGGGAGGGTCTGGGTGCCCTTCCAGGAATAGAATATGGAATATTGAGTTTGAATTTAAGGAAAAAAAAAGTGTTGAATTGGATATTTACTGTTAGTTAAGATTAACCTTAGAAAAATTAGGAAATGAGATTACTAATGGTAGAAAAGTTATTTTCTAGAAGTATGAGGCTGGTGTTGTTGGGACATAAAAGTGACATTTAGCATCACAGTGTGTCCATGTTCATGGTTTACTCAATGCTGGATGTTTGGAGTTTGTGTTAGGCAATCACTGTAAGGTATAATTTATAGACACTGCGTCAGAGTACATACCCTGAAGGAATACCAAGGACAGAGTTGTATATATGTGTCTACTATAATATCTAACATTGTGTATGGATAAAGGACTGGAAAGACCCCTGGATAAATTAACCCACTTAATTTTTAAAAGTTTTATGAACACATGCAGCACTCACCATGTGCTGACCTTTGTTTTAAATGCTTTTCGGTTATTCAGGTGTTCAATTCCCTTATGAGGTGGGTGCTATTATTATCTCAGTTTTACAAATGGAGAAACTGAGGCAGAGATGTTGAGAAACCGACCTGAGGACCCAGCTAGTCCAGAGTGGCCCTGGGATTGTTTGGTTCAGAGTCCATGTTTTTAACCACAGTTATGCCGACTCTCCAGCGACCACCCCCGCTGGTGGTTTTGTTATTGTTCAGTGTTTCTATGGTAGATATTTGCTAATAAAAATCCAGCAATTCCAAAGTGATGAGAACTGAAGTGACCTGGCTCTCTGTCCTGGAGGGTTCCTGGTAACACGAGGGCGGAGCCCCCTTCGGAGTGTGACCTCTGGGTCGGACGTTCAAACTCCCTGCATTTCCTGGAACCCGGGGCCCCCAGCCTCTCACCACCCGCAGCCCCGAGGCTGAGGCAGAGCAGCCGCCGGAGGACCTGCTGGAGGCGCAGACAAGTCAGAGACCAGCGTGTCCCTCCGCGCAGAGGGCGCAGCGCTCCGCATGGTCTCCCTGGAATTCCGGTTATGTCTCCGCATGTTCTCCAGACGGAGGGATTGCCCTACGGCTGGATTCACCCGGGGAGGCAGCTCACCACACAGAGCGGGGAAGGCGAGCCGAATAGGGCGCCTTGGTGCCTTCTCTCCAGGTGGCACGTTGTCCTGTGTCTGCCTAGGGGCTGTCCTAAGGGGCCAGCAGGCCTTCCTGGAGAGGCCCCGGGGTGTTGGTTGGAAACACCGGGCAGACGGTCCATCTGGGTGCTGACCCCCAGCGTGAGGAACTGGCCTGGGGCCGGAAGATGGTCCCTGCCCGAATCCGCTCAGGAGCTCCCACAGGTGGTGCCCCCTGACTCCCCACCTCTCAGGGCTCGCAGCCTCCTGCCCACCCAGCAAGGGCTGCAGGAGGGAGTTCGGGCAACTGGGTGGGTTTGCCAGGACGGGCAGGCACAGGTGTGGCAAGACACCACAGTCAGACCGGGGTGGGGGCGGGGTGGTGTCACTGTTGACTGCTATCCACAGCTCGAAGCTGGCAACGAAACCACCAGTTGTTTCCATTGCTTGAGGGTGTTTTATTTTATTTTATTCTATTTTATTTTATTATTATTTTCAAATATATTGATTTCAGAGAGGAAGGAAGAGGGAAAGAGATAGGAACATCAATGATGAGAGAGAATCATTGATTGGCTGCCTCCTGCATGTCCCCCAATGAGGACCAACCCCACAATCCAGGCATGTACCCTCAACCAGAATCGAACCCAGGACCCTTCAGTCCACAGGCTGATGCTCTATCCACTGAGCAACACCAGCCAGGGCCTTTTTTTTTTTTTTTTTTTAATGTTATAGACTGGATGGCTTAAACAACTGGAATTTATTTCCTCACAGTCTTTTTTTTATTTTTATATATAATATATTTTTACTGATTTCAGAGAAGGGAGAGGGAGAGAGAGAGGAACATCAATGAGACAGAGTCATTGATCAGCTGACTCCTGCACGTTGGACCGAGCCCACAACCCAGGCATGTGCCCTTGACTGGAATCAAACCTGGGACCCTTCAGTCCGAAGGCCGAAAATCTATCCACTGAGCCACACTGGCCAGAGCTACTGTGTTTTATTTTTAAAATATATGTCTGCTTTAACCAGTTTGACTCTGGCGAGAGCGTTGGCCTGTAGACTGGAGGGTCCCAGGTTAGATTTCTGTCAAGGGCATATACCTTAGTTGCGGGCACATCCCCGATGGGGGGTGTGCAGGAGGCAGCTGAGCGATGTTTCTAACTCTATTTCTCTCCCTTTCTCTCTGTAAAAAACAAAACAAAAAAACCCAACATATTAAAATATACTTCTATTGGTTTCAGATGGGCCCAGGTCTGTGTTGTGGACACACGGCTAAGGAGGTAGCCAAGGGCGGGGTATGGGGTCTGGGGTGTGGGGTGGGCCCAGGAGGGAGAACCTGGGGAAGGTTGGGGAGACAGAGGAGGGGCCGGGCAGGCCTGGGACCAAAAGCAGATGGAAGAGGAACCCCAGGAGGCTGGGACAGGACCTCACTCTGCTGCCTCCGTGATCAGTCCCGTCGTCATTCCTGCCCCACAATCCCTCTCCTCTCAGCCTCCCATTGGCTGGCATGGTTCCGTGGGGGGATTCCACATGGCAGCCTGGGCTGACCTCACACTGGTGGCTCCAAGGCAAAAAGAACCCAGGTGCTGGGCAGGAGGCCGTGCTTCAGGGCAGATGCTGGGCTCCAGCGGAACCGCTCCCTTCGCCCACAGGGTAACAGGCCAGCGGCACTGGCGTGATGGACGTGCCCCTGAGTTCCTTCTCCTTCCTGGTTTTGTTTCTGTTGGGATGGCCGTTGTGTGAATGCTTGCCTTATCCAGGTGAGTTCAGACCTGGTTGGAAAAACGACAGGCCTTTCAAAAAAATACCTATACATATAGCCCTAAGCTGGTTTGACTCAGTGGATAGAGCATTGGCCTGTGGACTGAAGGGCCCCAGGTTTGATTCTGATCAAGGGCATGTGCCTTGGTTGTGGGGACGCCCCCAGGAGGAGATGTGCAAGAGGCAGCTGGTTGATGTTTCTCATCAATGTTTCTAACTATCACTCTTCCTCTCCGTAAAAAATCAACAAAAATATATTATTTAAAAAAAAACTAAATATATTTAAAAGCCTAAGTGACCGAACAACCCATCAACCGGTTGCTTTGATGTGCACTGATCACCAGGGGGCAGATGTTCAATGCAGGAGCTGCCCTGGGGTAGTCTGCGATCCCACAGCCAACCTTCCATGGCGGGCCAGCCCCCCTCAGCCGCCCAGCTTCCCCTGATCAGTCCCCATTGCCGGCCAGGCCGAGGGACCCCCACCTGTGCAAGAATGTGTGCACCGGGCCTCTAGTATGTATGTATATATTTTTATTGACTTCAGAGAGGAAGAGGGAGAGAGAGCCTAAACCGGTTTGGCTCAGCGGTAGAGCGTTGGTCTGCGGACTGAAAGGTCCCGGGTTCGATTCCGGTCAAGGGCATGTACGTTGGTTGCGGGCACATCCCTGGTATGGGGTGTGCAAGAGGCAACTGGTCGATGTTTCTCTCTCATCGACGTTTCTAACACTCTTATCACTCTCAATTCCTCTCTGTGTAAAATCAATAAAATATATATTAAAAAAAAAAAAAAAGAGGGAGAGAGACCCCCTACTGGGATGTTCCCGAGACCAAGGCACATGCCCTTGAGCGGAATCGAACCTGGGACCCTTCGGTCCCCAGGCCGACACTCTATCCAGTGAGCCACACCGGTCAGGGCGTTTATTGTTTTCTGTTTCCAGGCAGTAGGAGGCATGACCCCACGGAGCCCGAGAAGGACGCCTCCGCGCATTCGCTGGCCGCCGGCCCCTCCGCCCCGGAGGCAGGTGGGTGGCGTGGCCCCAGGCTGCCCTGCGATGTCCTTCCGCACAGCGCGAGCCCCCTGGGCCCCTCAGGGCAGCCTCCAGAGGTCAAGCCAGGCCCCTCCCTTTGGGTGTGGGCGACGTGGATGGCAGGGGCCTCTGCCCTGGAATCACAGCCTGGCCGGCCTGGCCCAGGGACCCACTTCCCTACCGAGCAAGGGAGGCAGGTGGGAGGGCAGCCCACAAGGACGTGGGAACTCAACTGTCCGTACAGGTCGTGCAGTCTCGCCTCATTTATTTTATTTATTTATTATATTACTTTATTTTTTATTTTTATTTATTTTATTTTACAAATAGTTTTTTTTTAAATTGTAATAAAAATACAATTTGCTGCCGAAACCTGTGTGGCTCAGTGGATAGAGCGTCAGCCTGCGGACTGAAAGGTCCCGGGTTCGATTCCGGTCAAGGGCACGTACCTGGGTTGCGGGTACATCCCCGGTAGGAGGTGTGCAGGAGGCAGCTGGTCGATGCTTCTCTCTCATCGATGTTTCTAACTCTCTATCCCTCTCTCTTCCTCTCTGTAAAAAAGTCAATAAAACATATTTTAAAAAAATACAATTTGCATGTTAGCCTTTTTTAAAATATATTTTATTGATTTTTTACAGAGATGAAGGGAGAGAGAAGGATAGAGAGCTAGAAACATCATTGAGAGAGAAGCATCTATCAGCTGCCTCCTGCACAACCCCTACCGGGGATATGCCCGCTACCAAGGTACATGCCCTTGACCGGAATCAAACCTGGGACCTCTCAGTATGCAGGCAGACACTATTCACTGAGCCAAACCGGTTTCGGCCATATATTAGCCTTTTATTCTACAGGATATACATTGAGTGACCAGGTTATTATGTGTTCAGAGAGCATCATAATCTGGAAACTCAGTGTATATTTCTATTGATTTCAGAGAAGGGAGAAGGATAAAGAAACATCAATAATGAGAGAATCATGGATCGGCTGCCTCCTGCACACCCCACACTGGGGATTGAGCCACAACCCAAGCCTGTGCCCTGATTGGGAATAGAACTGTGGCCTCCTGAATCATAGGTCGACACTCAACCACTGAGCCAAGCTGGCCGGGCTAAAATGCTATTTTTTAATGGTATTCCCAATCATATCTCCCATTCCCCTTTGTAACAATAGTATAACTGACTAATATACACTGAGTGGCCAGATTGATGATCTCTGAATGCATAATAATCTGGCCTCTCAATGTGTGTGTGTGTGTGTGTGTGTGTATACACATTAGAGACCTGGTGCATGAATTTGTGCATGGGTGTGGTCCAGCCAGCCTGGCCAGGGGGGAGGGGACGTGGGCAGCTGGACGGCCTGCCTGCTGGTCGAACTCCTGGTCGAGGGGACCATTTGCCTATTAGTCTTTTATTCTATAGGATACACACTGAGTGGCCAGATTATTAGGCGTTCAGAGGTCATCATCATCATCTGGCCACTCTGTGCGTAACTGACAGGCCCAGCGACAGAGGAATTGCACGAGAACGTCATTTCTCTCCCTTTCAGCGTCGAGTCCAGGGAGACGCGCCTTCGTGTTCGTGGTCACCATCGCGTGTACGGCCTTGAGCCTGGCCTTGGTCTGCGGGGTCGCTGTTTCCTACGTGATCTAGTAAGTCCTTCGCCAGTAGCACGGCCTGAAGTCAGACACACGTCACCTGGGTTACTGTTTGGTGGTGGTGGTGGTGATGATGGCGATTCTTATCATCACAAAGTTATAACCTTTATATGTTTCAAGACTAGTGTTTTCAGCCGACTGGTGTGGCTCAGTCCTAGAGCATCAGCCTGCAGACTGAAGGGTCCCAGGTTCGATTCCGGTCAAGGGCATGTACCTTGGTTGCGGACACATCCCCAGTAGGGTGTGCGCAGGAGGCAGCTGATCGATGTCTCTCTCTCTCATCAGATATTTCTAACTCTATCCCTCTCCCTTCCTCTCTGTAAAAAATCAGTAAAAATATTTAAAAAAAAGAAAGAAATATATATATTAAAAATAATATGCCGAAACCGGTTTGGTTCAATGGATAGAGCGTCGGCTTGAGGACTGAAAGGTCCCGGGTTCGATTCCGGTCAAGGGCATGTACCTTGGTTGCGGGCATATCCCCAGTAGGGGGTGTGCAAGAGGCAGCTGATCGATGACTCTCTCTCATCGATGTTTCTAACTCTCTATCTCTCTTCCTTCCTCTCTGTACAAAATCAATAAAATATATTTAAAAAATAATAATAATAATAATAAGAGCTGAAATCGGTTTGGCTCAGTGGATAGAGTGTCGGCTTGGGGACTGAAGGGTTCCAGGTTCGATTCCGGTCAAGGGCATGTACCTTGGTTACGGGCACATCCCCAATACGGGGTGTGCAAGAGGCAGCTGATCGATGTTTCTCTCTCATCGATGTTTCTAACTTTCTATCCCTCTCTCTCTCCCTTCCACTCTGTAAAAATAAATAAAATATCAATAACAATAATAATAAGCAGCAGCAGCAGTGCAGCCCACATGGCTCAGTGGTTGAGTTTTGACCTATGAACCAGGAGGTCACAGTTCAATTCCTGACCAGGGAACATGCTCCATCCCCCGTGTGGGACATGCAGGCGGCAGCCGATCCATAATTCTCTCTCATCACTGCTTGTTTCTCTCTCTCTCTCTCCCCCTCTCCCTTCCTCTGTGACATCAATTAAAACAATATGTAACATGAAAATCAATAAGGACATTTGGGGGGTGGGCAACACAACTAGCCCAAGTTTATTAGCATCCCCCCCAAAAAGACGGGGGGGCATGTTGTGGACCCCGTGTTCCTGAGCTCTCCCGTGTCGCCCTCCAGCAGCCTGGGCCGGGACGAGGAGCGGGAGCAGCTGGCGGCGCTGTATGACGACATCAAGATGCCGCTGTCCGAGGACGAGGAGGAGGCCGTGGGGGCCGGGCGCCTGGGCGGGGCTGGCCACCTGCTCTTCGGGAGCCAGAAGGAGCTGGCCTCCTTCATCAATTCAGGTAGGAACCTCTTCCCCCTCCTCCCCCCAGGTCCTCTGGGCAGATAAAAAGGCACAGGAGAGCTGAGCTGGCCGTGACAGCTTGGTTCTCTTTTCTTTTTCTTTTATTTTTAAAATATATTTTATTGCCGAAACCGGTGTGGCTCAGTGGATAGAGCGTGGGCTTGGGGACTGAAGGGTCCCAGGTTCAATTCCAGTCAGGGGCGTGTGCCTTGGTTGTGGGCACATCCCCAGTAGGGGGTGTGCAAGAGGCAGCTGATTGATGACTCTCTCTCATCGATGTGTCTAACTCTCTCTCTCCTTTTCTCTCTCTACAAAATCAATAAAATAAAAATTTAAAAAAAAAAAAAAATGCACAGGAGAGCTGAGCTGGCCGTGACAGCTTGGTTCTCTTTTCTCTTTTCTTTTTCTTTTTTAAATATATTTTATTGCCGAAACCGGTGTAGCTCAGTGGATAGAGCGTCGGCCTGTGGGCTGAAGGGTCCCAGGTTCGATTCCAGTCGGGGGCATGTACCTTGGTTGCGGGCACATCCCCAGTAGGGGCTGTGCAAGAGGCAGCTGGTCGATGTTTCTCTCTCATCGAAGTTTCTAACTCTCTATCCCTCTCTCTTCCTCTCCGTAAAAAATTAATAAAATATAAAATAAAATAAAATAAAATAAAAAAGACTGAGTACAAACTTCTAGACACAGACCACAGTTATGTTGGTTACTGATGGGGAAAGGGTTTGGGGGGAAGTGGACGAGGGAATAGGGAGATCTATGGTGATGGGAGGAGACGTGTCGTTGGGTGATCAGCCCAAAATACAGTATAGTACGGATGATGTGATACAGAATTGAATACCTGAAACCTGCAGCCTGTGTTGCCAGATTATGATGATCTCTGAACAACATATATATGTTAGAGGCCCGGTGCATGAATTCGTGCATGGGTGGGGTCCGGCCAGCCTGGCCAGAGGGAGGGGACATGGGCGGTTGGCCGGCCTGCCTGCTGGTCGAACTCCTGGTGGAGGGGACCATTTGCATATTAGCCTGTTATTCTATAGGATATACACTGAGTGGCCAGATGATTGTGTTCAGAGAGCATCATCATCTGGCCACTCCGTGTGTCGTTGTGCTGATCAATGTTACCCCACTAAATAAATAAAAAAAATTATTTTTTTCCCCAATGGGGGGGAAAAAAATAATGCTTGACTACAGAAAATATGGGACAATCATTTAAAATTTAAAATTTTCACCTCCCATCCAGAACTGTAATATCATTGCTGTCATGTACACATAAAGAACTGTTTGACATTGAAATTGGTTCTCAAAAGAACTGGTGGCCCAGAAAGGAACTCTCTACAGACTGATTCATATGCCTCTCAGCATAACCATGATTGCTTGTCTCATTTTCAATTCTTATAAGTATTTTTCCAGTAGGACATGATCTCACTCATCTGGGGGAAATGGTGAACAACATAGACTGATGAACAAGAACAGACCCAGAGATAAGGAGCCATGGGTCAGACAGTTGGACCTGAGAGGGAGGGTGGGGATAAAAGAGAAAGATCAGCCAAAGGACTTGTGTGCACACATATGAGCCTAACCAGTGGTCAAGGACAATAGGGGGTGGGGGCATGAGTGGGGGAGTAGGGGATTGGAATGGGGGTTGAGGACAAATACGTGATACCTTAATCAAAGAAATTTTAAAAAGTAATTATTATTATTATTTTTTTAATTTCACCCTCCTTATCAAGTCACACGCCTCATGTCCTCAAAACCCCACCATTCATTTTCCCATCCTTTTCCCATCGGCCCTTTCCCTCCCTCTCTGTTCCTTCCAGTATTTGTACCTTAATGACACTGTGTCTCTATTTTAGCCATTCGATCCAAACGAAGACAGCGCCTTGACGGAGGAGAATCGGAGAGCGAGCCGACGCAGTAAAGGAAGCTCCACGCGGAACTCTGGGACGCCAGCCTATGGACCTGCGAACCCTCAGGGGAGGAAGCCGAAGTCTGTAACACAAAATAAACCCATAACCTAGTCCTCCTTGCCTCTCAGGTCTCGTGGTGCACGGGTAATTATCGTGTCATCGGCAAGAGGAAAGTCCAGCTTTGTACGTAGGAACGAGAAGTTGTATCTTCTTTCCTTGCTCCTGACCAGAACTACAAGTCCATGCTGGGGAACACCCCCATTTCCCTAACCCAGTCCGTGGTCGGCAAACTCCTTAGTCAGCGGAGCCTACTATCAACAGGACAAAGATTGAAATTTCTTGTGAGAGCCAAATTTTTATTTTTATTTTAAATGTATTTTATTGATTTTTTTACAGGGAGGAAGGGGAGAGGGATAGAGAGCTAAAAACATCGATGAGAGAGAAATATCAACCAGCTGCCTCCGGCACACACCCTACCAGGGATGTGCCCGCAACCAATGTATATGCCCTTCACCAGAATCGAACTTGGGACCTTTCAGTCCTCAGGCTGACGCTCTATCCACTGAGCCACACTGGTTCTGGCGAGAGCCAAATTTTTAAAAAATATATTTCTTTATTGATTTCAGAGAGGAAGTGAGAAGTGAGGAGAGAGAGAGAAACATCCATGATGAGAGAGAACCACCAATCAGCTGCCTCCCCCATGCCCCGAAAGGATGGAGCCCACAACCCCAGCATGCACCCTTGGCTGGAATCGAACCTGGGATCCTTCAGTCTGAAGGTCGACAAGAGAGCCACATTTAAAAATATATGTATATTTTATTGATTTTTTACAGAGAGGAAGAGAGAGGGACAGAGAGTTAGAAACATCGATGAGAAAGAATCATTGATCAGCTGTCTCCTGCAAACCCTCCACTGGGGATGTGCCCCCAACCAAGGTACATGCCCTTGACCGGAATCGAACCTGGGACCCTTCAGTCCACAGGCCGTTGCTCTATCCACTGAGCCAAACCGGTTTCGGTGGAACCAAATTTTTTAAACTTAAACTATATAGGTAGGTACATTGTTATGAACTTCCTTAGGCCTGAGCCAGACCAGCCAGGGCAAACACAGTCCTTTTAAATCATTGCCAATCTTTACCTGCCAATTGGCCTCTTGGGAGTGCATTTTCTGCATCGATAAAAATGAAAATGATAATCCTGATTGGTTTGGCTAAGTGGATAGAACATCAGCCTGCAAATGAAGGGTCCTAAGTTCGATTCCGGTCAAGGGCATGTACCTTGGTTGCAGGCACATCCCCAGTCGGGGGTGTGCAGGAGGCAGCTGATCGATGTTTTTCTCTCTCAGGGATGTTTCTCTCTATCCCTCTCCCTTCCTCTCTGTAAAAAAATCAATAAAATATATTTCTAGAAAAAGAAGTTAGAAAGTATACCCGCTTGATTCACATCCCCTGCCAGTCTGCCCTCTTCTCTTCACCACTTATTTAAAAACCTTAAAAAAAAAAATGATTTCAGTGAGGAAGGGAGCGAGGGTTTGCTGTCTCTTGCACACCCCCTCCTGGGTATGAAGCCACAACCAGGCCACTGGGATCAAACCCAGAACCCTTAAGTGCACAGGCAGACACTCTATCCACTGAGCACCACCCGCTCAGCCCCTCACCATTTAAAAAAAATATATTTTTTAATTGATTTATTTACAGGCAGGGAGGGAGAGGGATCAGAGAAATATTTATCACTGCCTCCTGCGTACCTGCTGGGGATGTGCCTGCAACCAAGGTACATGCCCTTGACCTGAATGGAACCTGGGACCCCTGAGTCCACAGGCCGAGGAGCTATCCACTGTGCACCACCCCCGGGCCCCTCACCCTTCCTCAGGCCTGCCCATTCCCTGATCCAAGCGGGAACACATTCCTTCTGGGGCCCCTGGGCTCTGGGAACTACATTACCCAGGAGTCTGTGCGCGAGAGGCCGCGATGACGAGCCAATGGGGCGGCTCAGGACGAGATCCTTCCGGTCTGCGGAGCCCGCCGAGGCGGGACTTCCGGCCTCCTCCGTGGCGGTCACTCTGCGCCTCCCGGACCCTTACATCGCGTCGGAGGCTTGCGGAGCGGTGGGCCCAGAAGGCCCCGCTGGCACCGGGGAGGCGCCGGAGTCCCGGTTTCCGCCGCGGAGACGCGGGGCCGAGGCCGGCGGCTCCTCCGGGGACTGACCGGATCGAGACCGAGGCCGCCCACCCGGGCCGCCCCCGCCCGCAGAGCCCGATGGCGGCGGCGGCGGCCGCTTCGCCGAGGCGCCCGGATGAGGTGAGCGCGTCCCCCGGGCCTCCCCGCCGCACCCCCCACCCACCCCTGCCGCCCCGGGGCGGGCGCCCGTCCCTCCTGCCGCCCAGGCCCCGCGTCCGGCCCGGTGTAAGGGGGGAGGGCAGGAGGTGTTGAGGGGCTGAGGGGTCGCCGGGGGAGCCGCGCAGGGGCGGCAGGCTGAGCCGGGAACATCCGGGAATCTGGGCGCCACTTTCCCGCGCGCAAGAGACAGACTGGCGTCTGGACGGGCAGGGCCTGGCGCCTCTTGGGAGTTTGTGACGGGAAGCGGGAGCGGCCTTTCTGTGTTCTTACCCAGAGGCCCGGGGTGGGGAGCGAGCTGTCACTTGGGGGATGAGGGGGGGAGCGTCTCCCTCAGTCCGGGAGCCCTTGGGGGAGGTGGAACCGCGCCCGCCCCCGCGCTCCCCCTGCTAATGGCCCAGCATCGCCCCCCGTGGGACCGCACTGACCACCAGGGGGCGGCCCCTGCGTGGAGCATCTGCACCCTGGTGGTCAGTGCGGGTCAGAGCCCAGGGCCCCGGATTGCAAGAGGGCGCGGGCCAGGCCGAGGCACCCCGCCCAGCCGTGCAGGACCAGGGCCGGGGAGGGACACGGGGGGTTGGCCAGCTGCGGAGGGGCTGCAGGCCGGCTCCAGAGGGGGTCCAGTCTGTCTCACTCAGTCCCGATCCGCTGGGCCCCAGCAGTAAGCTACCCTTCCAGTGGGAGCGTCAGAGCTCTGCCCCCTGGTGGTCATCGCGAGCGGTTGAGCAGCCTTAGCCTATTATTTAGCGTATTTTTATTTTATTTTTAAATATATTTTATTGATTTTTTTAAAATATATTTTATTGATTTTATACAGAGAGGAAGGGAGAGAGATAGAGAGCTAGAAACATCGATTAGAGAGTCATCGATTAGCTGCCTCTTGCACACCCCCTACTGGGGATGTGCCCGCAACCAAGGCACATGCTCTTGACCTGAATCGAACCTGGGACCCTTCAGTCCCCAAGCCGACGCTCTATCCATTGAGCCAAACCGGTCCCAGCTTGATTTTTTTTTTTTACAGAGATAAGGAGAGGGATAGAGAGCTAGAAACATTAATGAGAGAGAAGCATTGACCAGCTGCATCCTGCACACTCTCTACTGGGCATGTGCCCATAACCAAGGTACATGCCCTTGACTGGAATCAAACCTGGGACTTTTCAGTCCACAGGAGGTCGCTCTATCCACTGAGCCAAACCGGTTAGGGATATTAGCATATTTAAAAAATATATATATTTTTTTTACTTTTCACAGAGAGGAAGGGAGAGGGACAGAGAGCCAGAAACATGGATGAGAGGAAAACATTGATCAGCTGCCTCCTGCACATTCCCCTGTGGGCGGGCATGTTCCCTTGACCAGAATGGAACCTGGGACCCTTGAGTCTGGTGGCCAAGGCTCTATCCACTGAGCCAAACCGGTTAGGGCTATCATTAGCATATTATGTTTTGATGGGTTGAACGCCCAACCAGATGACCAGGCACTTAGCATATTAGGCTTTTATTATATAGGATTTTTTTAACCTACACTTGAGGATATTTTCCTTAAAATATATATTAATTTTTTACAGAGAGGAAGGGAGAGAGATAGAGAGTTAGAAACATCGATCAGCTGCCTCCTGCACACATCCCACTGGGGATGTGTCCGCAACCAAGGCACATGTCCTTGACCGGAATGGAACCTGGGACCCTTGAGTCTGCAGGCTGATGCTCTATCCACTGAGCCAAACCAGTCAGGGCAACCTGAGGATATTTTTCCATTGATGTTTAGAGAGAGGGAAAGACAGACAAATATTAATGTGAGAAAAACACATCAAATCCAGGACTCTTTGGTCCACTGGCCAGACTATCCACTGAGCCAAACCAGCTAGGGCTGTGACAGGCCTTTTAATGTTTTACAAAAGTGGCTCAGAAACAGGAAAAAAAGAAAGAAAAAAAAAGGCTGCTCAGAGAGAGCAAGTCTAGGATGGGAGTGAGCAAGCCCAAGGGGGATGCCCCGGTCCCGCCATTGCCACTGTGCTCGCCCAGCTACTTGGGTTCTTGCCCAAGGTCACAGCTGGCTCGGGCAGCACAGAGGGCACCCGACTCCAGGGCGGCCGGGGATTCCTTGGACACCTGCTCCCTTGGCACCAATGGGCTCTCATTTCTGGCAACCAGTGTGCAGAGGTGTGGGGGGTTAACCCAGACACCAGCAGGTGCAGATGCTTGGAGGAAGCCAGGAATAGGCAGTGCAGATCTCCATTTTTTTCCTTTTTCTATTTCTATTTTATTTTTATTTTAATAAATTGTTTTTCAGTCCTCATCCAGAGATAAGCTTATTGACTTGAGAGAGAGAAACATTGATGTGAGAAACATCAATCCTCTCCATGTCCTGACAGGGATCAAACCCCCAAACTAGGTCCGTACCTGCAATCTGTTGGTATACAGGACAATTCTCCAACCAACTGAACCACCCTGCCAGGGCCGGTCTCCATTCTTTTTAAGAATAAAGAGTAGGGGTGGGGGAGGCCTAGCTGGTTTGGCTCAGTGGATAGAGCGTTGGCCTGAGGACTGAAGGGTCCCGGGTTTGATTCCGGTCAAGGGTACATGCCTGGGTTGTGGGTTCAATCCCCAGTAGGGGGCATGCAGGAAGCAGTGGATCAATGATTCTCATCATTAATGTTTCTATCTCTCCTTTTCCCTTCCTCTCTAAAATCAATAAAGAAATATAGTAATCATACCTGTAATGTAGCTGCCTACGAAGTTGGGCATCTATTGTGGAGGCAGATGGAGGTTTGGACCAGAAGAAGGGTTTGGTCTCTCCGGGTTGTAGCAGCTTTTCTCTGGCTGCACACGGAGGACACACTATAGGGCTGAGGGAGGAGTCAGAGCCCAGGGCGGGCAGCTGCTCTCACCCAGACGGAAGTTGTTTGGCAGGAGTGGTGACGGTGGAGGTGGAAGAAGTTGGATTCTGGGTCCATTTTTAAAGACAGGCCGTGTAGAATTTTGGATGCTGTAGGTGAGGGGGAAAAGGAGGAGTTGGGAACAACCTCAGCATTTTTGGTGTTAGCAGCTGAAACAACAGAGGCCATCGATATTGATGGTTGACCCGGATCAACCCATGGTTTTGTGTGTTTGGGATTCTCAAAATAAATGTGCTTTTCTTTTTCTTTTTTTCCAAAATATATTTTATTAATTTTTTACAGAGAGGAAAGGAGAGGGTTAGAGAGTTAGAAACATCGATGAGAGAGAATCATTGATCAGCTGCCTCTTGCACACCCCCTACTGGGGATGTGCCCGCAACCCAGGTACATGCCCTTGACTGGAATCGAACCCGGGACCTTTCAGTCCGCAGGCTGATGCTCTATCCACTGAGCCAAACCGGTTTCGGCTAAATGCACTTTTTATCGCCAGTCACAATTCAATGTAAAAAAGACTTTCTTTCGTGCCGTTGAAGCAACATTTTACTGATGACTTTTTGGTTTTCCATTTGTCCTTCCTTCAGTTGATGTGGCAGCTATTTTCCTTCCTTTAAAATCCTTCCCATTGCTTGTAAACGATCGGAAATTGTTTGCTGAGCAACGTTTAATCTTTTTGCAAGTTATTTTTTATATTGCTTTCAGAGAGAAAGGGAGCGGGAGAGAGAGATAGAAACATCAATGATGAGAGAGAATCACTGACCGGCTGCCTCCTGCACGCCCTCCACTGGGGACCAAGCCCGCAATCTGGGCATGTGCCCTGACCAGGAATGGAACCTGGGACCCTTCAGTCCACAGGCCGACGCTCTACCCACTGAGCCAACCCGGCCAGAGCTGCAAGTTGTTTTTTGAGTTTGACACTCATCTTTATCCAATAACACTCGTCATTGTTGGTCTGAGGAGTTTCAGAGAACAGTGAGTGGAGGCCTGGAGATCTGGGGAGGGTTTCGTGATGGAGGCATGCAAAAGGCTGGCTCTGGTTGTGGAGCAGGGTGGAGCGGGGGGTCACCTGTGAGGAGGGGAATGCAGGTCGTGGGGGCAGTGCTGATTATGGGATGAGAAAGAGGAGGTGCGTGCTGAGGAGAGAAGTGATGGCGGGAATAGTGTGGGAGGGGGGTTGACCTGGCAGGGGGTGGGGGAGCCCAGGCTTCCATGGAATAGCCATGAAGACGGAGGAGGAATTAAGAGATGACGCTAGCCCCAGCCGGTTAGGGAGCGGCAGCCTGCGGACTGAAGGGTCCCAGGTTCAATTCTGGCCAAACGCACATATGAGGGTTGTGAGCTTGATCCCTAGTAGGGGGTGCCCAGGAGGCAGCTGATCTTCATCATTGATGTTTCTCTCTCTCCTTCTCCCTCCCTCTCTGAAATCAATAAAAATACTTTTTTTTAAAAAAGAGAGGAATGACCCAAGACGGCGGGGCTTCTGTTTATCCACTGCTTTATGGATTCACCAGACTTTGTGGTGAGGTATTTTTTGTTTGTTTTGTTTTGTTTTTAATATATTTTATTGATTTTTTACAGAGGGAAAGGGAGAGGGATATAGAGCTAGAAACATCAATGATGAGAGAAACATCGACCAGCTGCCTCCTGCACAACCCCCTGCACAACCCCCACTGGGGATGTGTCCACAACTAATGTACATGCCCTTGACTGGAATAGAACCCGGGACCTTTCAGTCAGCAGACCAATGCTCTATCCACTGAGCCAAACCAGTTTTGGCTGTGGTGAGTTTTTTAAAAAAATATTTTTTTAATTGATTTTTTAACATAGAGGAAGGGAGAGGGATAGAGAGTTTGAAACATCAATGAGTTGCCCTTGTTTCATGCCCTTGACCAGAATTGAACCCAGGACCCTTCAGTTCGCAGGCCTATGCTCTATCCACTGAGACGAACTGTTTAGGGCTGTGGTTGGCAAACTGCGGTTCTCGAGCCACATGGGACTCTTTGGCCCCTTGAGTGTGGCTCTTCCACAAAATACCACGCCCTGGGCAAGTCTATTTTGAAGAAGTGGCGTTAGAAGAAGTTTAAGTTTAAAAAGTGTGGCTCTCTGAAGAAATTTCATCGTTGAACTGTTGATATTTGGCTATGATGACTAATAAGTTTGCCGGCCACGGCCCTTGTGGATGATGAGCTTTGGGAAGAAGGATGAGGAGGTGGTGCTGAGAGACGCTGCTCATGTTCTGTTTGTTCAATCCTGACAGGACCGCGTGGCCTTTGAGGATGTGGCTCTGCACTTCTCCCAGGAGGAGTGGCGCCTCCTTCCTGAGGCTCAGAGAAGCCTGTACCTCGAAGTGATGCTGGAGAACTTTGCCCTTGTGTCCTCTCAGGGTAAGGCCTCGCTCTCCCCAGTGAGCCGGACTGGCCTTTGCATTTCCCCACGTCCCCCGCCCCCTGGGGGGATGCCCTGTACCCACATGTGGACTGTGGGCACTGCTTGTCCTCCGGTTTTCTGGGCAGTTGGTAGGGCCTGTGTGTCTGCACGGCCCTCCCTCTCCCTCAGCCTGGACACAGGCCGTGCTGAACGCGCACAGGAGCCTAATGACCCGCTTGTTTTCCCTTAGCCCCGCTGGGCCACGTATCCAGGCAGATGGCACTTCCGTTTTCTCCCCCTTTTTTAATTTGACCTTTTCTTGTGCTTGCCTATGCTGGCAATTACAGGCATCATCATGGTCATTACTTACCAGTCCCTTTGATTATTTTTTATTTTACTTTATTTATTTATTTTAGTATTTTTTATTGATTTCAGGGAGGGAGGGAGAGGGAGAGAGAGATAGGAACATCAGTGATAACTGCCTTCTGCATGCTCCCTGTTGGGGATCGAACCTATACCCCGGGCATGTGCCCTTGTCCGGAATGGAACCTGGGATCCTTCATTCTGCAGGCCAGTGCTCTGTCCACTGAGCCAAACCAGCTAGTATGGGTTATTTTTTAAGACTGCCCTGTTTGGCTCAGTGGATAGAGCGTCAGACTGCGGACTCAAGGGTCTCAGGTTCGATTCCGGTCAAGGGCACGTACCTTGGTTGTGGCCACATCCCCAGTGCCGGTGTGTAGGAGGCAGCTGATTGACGTTTCTTTCTCATCAATGTTTCTAACTCTCTCCCTTTCCCTTCCTCTCTGTAAAAATCAATAAAATATTATATTTTTAAAAAGACTCCCCTGGCCGAAACTGGTTTGGCTCAGTGGTAGAGCGTCGGTCTGTGGACTGAAAGGTCCCAGGTTCGACTCTGGTCAAGGGCATGTACATTGGTTGCGGGCACATCCCCGGTGGGGGGTATGCAAGAGGCAGCTGGTTGATGTTTCGCTCTCATAGATGTTTCTAGCTCTCTATCCTTCTCTCTCCCTTCCTTCTCTCTGTAAAATATCAATAAAAATATATTTTAAAAATAAATAAATAAATAATTAAAAAGACTGCCCTGTACTATTTGTACTATTTAGATATTTTTTCTGGCTTTTATTGAGGTATAATTGACAAATATGATTGTATATATTTAAAATGTATAACATAATTAATTGTACATATACATTGTGAAATGATTAGTGCAGTCAAATTAATGAATCCATTACCTTATATAGGGGGCTGGTACTCATGGCTTCTTGGAACGCATCACTCTTGATTGGAGCAGACTATTGTACTTACCTTTTTCATGTGCACTCTTAGCAAATTTCAAGTATGCAATACAGCATTATTAACTATAATCACCATGTTTTACATTAGAGTCTCAGAACTTAATTTTGTAACTCACCAATATCTCCCCATTTCCCTTAACCCCTAGTCTCTGGCATTCTTTTTGTGTTTTGTTTTTTTATTCAACCCTTTTTTTAAGATTCCACATATAAGTGATATTATACAATATCTGTCTTTGTCTGTCTGGCTTATTTCACTTTACATTATGCCCTTCAGGTTCATTGATGTTGTTACAAATGCATGATTTTCTTTTTATGGCTGAATAATACCCCATTTTGTGTGTGTGTGTGTGTGTGTGTGTGTGTGTGTGTGTATCAGACTTTCTTTATCCATTCAATTGTAGACAGGTTCTTTAGGTAATTTCTTACTATGGCTATTATGAATAATGCTGCAGTAAACATAGGTCTGCAAATATCTCTTTGAGATACTGACTTTTGTTTCTTTTGGATAAAGGTAATAGAAGTGGGATTGTTGGACCATATGGTAGTTCTATTTTGAATGTTTTGAGGAACTTTCCTATAGTTGGTTTTAGTGGCTGAATTGAGGTGCAGTCCTACAGTGTACAAAGGTTTCCTTTTCTTCACATCCTGGTTAACTTGTTTTGTTAGTAGCCATCCTAACAGCTGTGAGGTAGTATCTCATTGTGATTTGAATTTGCATCTTTATAGTATCTCTTCGCCATTTGTATGTCTTTGAATAAATGTCTGTACACATCCTTTGCCATTTTTAATTGAATTATTCTTTTGTTGAATTGTGTGAGTTTTTTATATATACATTCTGGATTTTTTTTTTTCCCCTTACCTGAGGACAGGGACAGATTCATTAATTCATTTCTTTAGAGAGAGAGGGGAAGGGAGGGAGGGAGGGAGGGAGGGAGGGAGGGAGGGAGGGAGAGAGAGAGAGAGAGAGAGAGAGAGAGAGAGAGAGAGAGAGGGAGAGAGAGAGAAACGGATGGGGTTGCCTCTCACATCCACCTGGGGCAGGGGATTGAGCCTGCAGCCCAGGTGTGTGCCCTGCCTGGGGATTAAACCTGACCTTTTGGTGCATGGGGTGACACTCCAACCAGCCCAGCCATACCGGTCAGAGCTTGAACCCCTTATTAGATACATCTTTTGCAAATGTTTTTTCCTGTTTCTTAGGTTGCCTGTTGTTTTTTCTTATACCTTAAAATATAAAGGGAGCCGAAACTGGTTTGGCTCAGTGGATAGAGCGTTGGTCTGTGGACTGAAAGGTCCCGGGTTCGATTCCAGTCAAGGGCTTGTACCTTGGTTGTGGGCACATCCCCTGTGGGGGGTGTGCAGGAGGCAGTTGGTCGATGTATCTCTCTCATCGATGTTTCTAGCTGTCTATCCCTCTCCCTTCCTCTCTGTGAAAAATCAATAAAATATATTAAAAATATATATATATATATAAAGGGAGTTTGTTTGAGATCATTCTTTTATTAAGGTAGGCATTTATTACTGTAACCTTCCCTCTGCTGCTTTTGTTGTATTTTGGTGTGTTATGTTTCCATGTTCATTTGTCTATGTATTTTTTATATCTTTGACCCATTGATTTTTCAGGAGTTTGTTGCTTAAATTTTACATAATTGTTATTTTCTAGCTTGCTTTCTCTCCTGATTTCCAGTTTCATGCCATTTTGTTTGGAAAAGATATTTGATATAATTTCAGCCTTCTTAAGTTTGTTAACACTTTAAGCTTTTTGTCTTCCAGACGGAAAGTATAGTGTCAGTCACCGATGACTGACTGGGCACTTAACATGTTAAGACTTGTTTTGTAACCTAACGTGATTTGTTACATTATATGTTTATTTTGCACTTGAGCAGAATGTATACACTGCTGAATGTTCTGGATATATCTGTTATTTTAAAATTTTTTATTTATTGATTTTAGAAGGGGCAGAGGGAGAGAGGGAGAAATATTGATTTTTTTTTGTCCCACTTATGCATAAATTCATTGGTTTATTCTTTTCTTTTTTTTTTTTTTTTAACATATTGATTTTTTTTTTTTTTTTAAATATATTTTATTGATTTTGCACAGAGAGGAAGAGTGAGAGATAGTTAGAAACATCGATGAGAGATAGACATAGATCAGCTGCCTCTTGCACACCCCCTACTGGGGATATGCCCGCAACCAAGGTACATGCCCTTGACCGGAATCGAACCCGGGACCTTTCAGTCTCCAAGCCAACGCTCTATCCATTGAGCCAAACCGGTCTTGGCTTAACATATTGATTTTTACAGAGAGGAAGAGAGAGGGATAGAAAGTTAGAAACATCGATGTGAGAGAAACATCGATCAGCTGCCTCTGATGTGCCTGCAACCAAGGTACATGCCCTTGACCAGAATTGAACCTGGGACCTTTCCGTCCGCAGGCCGACGCTCCATCCACTGAACCAAACTGGTTTCGGCCATTGGTTGATTCTTGCATGTACCCTGAGCAGGTATTGAACCTGCAACCTTGGCATATCAGGACCACGCTGTAACCAAATGAGCTCTCTGACCAGGTCCAGGGCCATTTGCTCTTAAGAAAAGTTCAGGTTCAATATTCTTTTACTGATATATGTGTCTGGGTGATCTATCCATTGTTGAAAGTGGAGTATTGAAGTCATCAACTATTATTGCCTTGCTGTCTATTCCTTTCTTCAGATCATTACTTCCTAAATATAGTTAGGTGTTCTGATACTGGGTACATTTGTACTTAAAACAGTTATATTTTCTTGCTGACTTAGCTGCTTGATCATTATATAAAGAAGTTCTTTGTCACTTGTGACAGTTTTTTACCATACTTAAAGTCATGCTGTCTGACGTAATCATAGTTATCCCTGTTCTTTTTTTGTTGAAGATTCACACATTGGCGGTTGGGTTGCCCCTTGCCAATAAAGTCAGTGTGTAACTTACCATCATTTCTTTGCACTTAGGCTGCTGTTGTGGAACAAAGAATGTGGAGGATCCATGTGAACAGAGCATTCCTGTGGGAGTATCCCAGGCCAGGACTTCAAGAGAATCTCAGTCTTCCCAGAAGATCCACCCCTGTGAGATGTGTGGTCCAGTCTTGGCTGATATCTTTCATTTGACTGAGCACCAGGAAACACTACACAGACTGAGCTGTGGGGCGTGTGGAAAACAATTTTCTTTCAGTGCAAACTGTCGGCATGACCAGGAGCAGCTCCGGGGAGAGGCACTCTTGGTGAGCACTGCGGATAGACCCTCGTTTGCAAAGAGCTGCGATTTCAGGAAGTCACAGAAGCCCTCCACCCGTGAGGGGGTTGGGAAGAACTGCCCGGCCGCCTCAGGTCATCTACAACAGGCCACTCACACCACAGCGAAGCCGAACAAAAGCTCCAAACGTAAGGGGACTTCTCAGCACAGAAAAAGGAACAGCACTAGGGAAGAGCGCGAGAAAGCCTTCAGTTCTAAGCACACGCACGTGCAGGACTCGGGAGCCAACAGTAAAAAGCAGGGTTTTGCGTGCCGTGAGTGCGGGAAAAGATTCAGGTACAAATCCTCAGTTGTTATTCACCAGAAACTCCACGATGACAGTGTTTTTGTATGTGATGACTGTGGGAAATCCTTTAGGGGAAGCTCAGCCTTCACTCAGCACCGAAGAATTCATGCAGCCGCGAGGCAGCTCAAGTGTGGCAAATGTGGGAAGTCTTTTAACCAAAAATTTGTCCTCATTTACCCTCAGAGAAGCCACACTGGAGAAAGTTGCTTCGTCTGTTGTGAATGTGCGCCATCTTTTAGGCAAAGCTCTGCTCTCAGTCCACAGCAACAGACAGTTTGTTCTGGGGAAACGAGTTTTGAGTGCGCCGAATGCGGGAAATTCTTTAAACGGAAAACTGACCTCATTGAACATGGGAGATGTCATACAGGAGAAAGGCCTTTCGAGTGTAGTGAATGTGGGAAAGCTTTTACGTCTTGTTCTGCCCTCCGCTATCATCAGAGAGTTCACAGTGGAGAAAAGCCTTATAAATGCAATGAATGTGGGAAGTTTTTTACCTCTAGTTCTGGCCTCCGTTATCATCAGAGAGTTCATACAGGAGAACGACCATTCGAGTGTAGTCATTGTGGGAAATGTTTTACTCAAGTAAACCACCTCATTATACACCGAAGAATCCACACAGGGGAAAGGCCTTATGAGTGCAGTGAATGTGGGAAATCTTTTAGCCACAAATCTTACCTGTCCCAACACCAGAGAGTTCACACTGGAGAAAAGCCTTTTGAATGTAGTGAATGTGGGAAATCTTTCACCTCTGGCTCTGCCCTCTGTTATCATCAGAGAGTTCACTCTGGAGAAAAACCCTATGAGTGCAGTGATTGTGGGAAAACGTTTACCAATGGACCAATACTCATTCGACACCGCAGAGTTCACACCGGAGAAAGGCCTTACGAATGCAGTGAATGTGGGAAATCTTTCACCCAAAGAAATCATCTCAATATACACCAGAGAGTTCACACAGGAGAAAGGCCTTACGAGTGTCGTGAATGTGGAAAATGCTTTACCTCTGGCTCCTCCCTTCGTTATCATCAGAAAGTTCATGTTGGAGAAAAGCCTTATGAGTGCAGTGAATGTGAGAAATCGTTTATCTCTAACTCTGCCCTCCGTTGTCATCGGAGAGTTCACACAGGAGAAAGGCCTTTTGACTGCAATGAATGTGGGAAATCTTTTAGGGATAGTTCCCAGTTGAATCAACACCAGAGGGTTCACACTGGAGAAAAACCTTACGAATGTACTGATTGTGGGAGAACCTTTAGCCAGAATTCGTACCTCTCTAAACACAGGAGAATTCACACTGGAGAAAGGCCTTATGAGTGTAGTGAATGTAAGAAGGCTTTTACTTCTGTCTCTGCCCTCGGATATCATCAGAGAGTCCACACAGGAGAAAGGCCTTACCAGTGCAGTGAATGTGATAAGTCTTTCACAAACAGCTCCATACTCATTCGACACCGCAGACTTCACACGGGAGAAAAGCCCCACGAGTGCAATCAATGTGGGAGGTCCTTTACCCAAAGAATTCACCTCACTATTCACCAGAGAGCTCACACAGGAGAAAGGCCTTACGAGTGCAGCGAGTGTGGGAAATCTTTTACTTCCCGCTCCACCCTCCAGTATCATCACAGAGTTCACACGGGAGAACGGCCTTTTGAGTGCATTGAATGTGGCAAATTTTTTACCCGAAAATCTAACCTCGCTCAGCACTCGAGAGTTCACAGTGAAGGAAGGCCTTAGATGTATAGGCCTTCTAAGGTGGTTTTGTTTGTTTGCTTGCGTTTTTTGTTTTCAGTATTAATAACACTGTAGGAAACTCTGAGGTTCCGTTTGCCTGAATTTAATCTCGGGCATAAGACATCAACAGTAGGGAGGTTCCCTGTAAGTGTTAGTTATGTGGGAAGCACGTGTGTCTACGTTGCACTTTCTGATCTACACACATCTCTTGCCAGATTTTCGTCACTACAGAGGCCTCTGGTCAGAGATGTTTCACCTATAACTTCTAGAAGATTCCCACAGTTTGCATCAGTCACCATACTAATGTGCTCAGGGCAGCTTACTCTGTTTCTTGGTTTGTTGGAGGAAATTAGGAATAGCCTGAGCTCTTAGGGGATCTGCATTCTGTTCATTCTGAACAGTTGGGGAATGGACCTGACACAGTGATAACCCGGAAAATGTCATCTGGCAGCCCGAGAAGGACTTCCTCAGGGGCCTGGCTTCCCTGGATACCTGTGACAAATATTCCCAATTTCCAAGTCACCATTGCAAGAAGTACCAGGTTCGTGTTCCTTGGGTTTGTAAAATAATGGGTGTCTTACCTTTTTTTAAGTACTCTTCGATCCTGGGGATATTAGTTAATGTGTGGCATAATTTATAAGCAAATTTGGGTTCTTCAAAAAACTTTTTATGTGAGGGGCCTCAAAATTTCTCTGTATTACAGGGGATGGCCTGAGCACAGAAACTAGCTCACCAGGTTTTACCAAATCTGCATTACTGTTCACATCTTTTGAGGAAAGATTGCAGGGCTTTCTGGTCATGTGAAGCTTAAATGCTATGAACTTTAGGAGCCTCAGAAATCACCCTAAAGAGGGTCACGGGTTGCAACCTCAAGTGCTTCTGGGAGCAGCATTAATTTGTACCTTGTTCACAAGGTATGCCAGTACTTTTGAAGGGAATTATCTTCCAAGTTCTTATAAAGAGCCATGTGCCCTTATGTCCACAATTATGTGGTTGATGGTAACTGGCTGTGGGATGTAGCGGTTAGAGGAAAGCTGTGCTTGCTACGGAATCACTAGCCTAATTGGTTTTGTTGAAGACTGCATCCAACTAAATGTGCCTCCTAAATGTGCATCCAAAATTGTTTCTGCGAAAAAGAATATATCAGTGTTGACACAAGTCTGAGGGTCTCCAGGCATGTTTACCTTCTGTGACTTATGATAAAAGATTTTTAGTCCTAGCCAGTGTTGCTCAGTGGTTGAGCATCGACCTATGAACCAGGAGGTCACAATTTGTTTCCTGGTCAAGGCACATGCCTGGCTTGTGAGCTCAATCCCCAGTAGGGAGTGTGCAGGAGGCAGCCAATCAATAATTCTCATCATTTTAATTTTTTATTATTTTGTTCTCACCCAAGGATATTTTTCCATTTGTGGGTGTGTGTGTGGGTATGTGTGTGTGTATTGACTGATTTCAGAGAGAAAGGAAGAAGGAGAGAGAAACATCAATGATGAGAGATAATTGCCGAAACCGGTTTAGCTCAGTGGATAGAGCGTCAGCCTGCGGACTGAAAGGTCCCAGGTTCAATTCCGGTCAAGGGCATGTACCTTGGTTGCAGGCGCATCCCCAGTAGGGGTTGTGCAAGAGGCAGCTGATCAAAGATTCTCTCTCATCGATGTGTCTCACGCTCCATCCCTCTCTCTTCCTCTTTGTAAAAAATCAGTAAAATATATTTTTAAAAAATGATGAGAGAGAATCATCAATTGGCTGCCTCCTGCACACCTCCCACTGGGGATCAAGCCTGCAACCCAGGCATGTGCCCTTGGCCGGAATCGAACCTGGGACCCTTCGGTCAGCAGGCCGATGCTGTATCCGCTGAGCCAAGCCAGCTAGGGCACCATTGATCTTTTTTAGAGAGTGGGAAAGACAGAGAAATATCAATGCGAGAAAAACAAATCTGTTTGCCTTCTGCATAGGCCATGGCCATCAGGAAGGAGCCTTCAACCAAGCTATATGCAGAATTGAACCCAGGAACCGTTGGTCCGCAGGGTGACGCTCTACCCACTGCGCCAAACAGGCGAGGGTTGATTATTATCATTGATGTTTCTATTGCAATCTTTTTCAAGAAATGGCCCGGCTGGCATGGCTCAGTGATTGAGCATCAATCTATGACCCAGGAGGTCATGGTTTGATTCTCGCTCAGGAAACCTGCCCAGGTTGCAAGCTTGATCCCCAGTGCAGGGCATGCTGAAGGTAACCCATCAATGATTCTCTAATCATTGATGCTTCTATCTTTCCCTCCTCCTCTGTGAAATCAATAAAAATATTTTTAAAATATATTTTATTGACTTTTTACAGAGAGGAAGAGAGAGGGATAGAGATTTAGAAACATCAATGAGAGAGAAACATTGATCAGCTGCCTCCTGCACACCCCCTACTGGGGATGTGCCTGCAACCAATGTACGTGTCCTTGACTGAAATCGAACCCAGGACCTTTCAGTCCGCAGGCCGATGCTCTATCTACTGCGCCAAACCGGTTTCGGCTAAAAATATTTAAGAAATAAAATAAAATGTCAACACTTAAAAATTTGTGTCTGTGTGTATGTGTGTGAATTTCTATAGTCAAATTATATAGAGTTCATCTCAAGATCACTGGCGGCCAGGCAGGAAATCAAAGATGAAGAAAAGGGGTCATGCCAAAACTGGTTTGGCTCAGTGGATAGAGTGTCAGCCTGCAGACTGAGAGGTCCCAGGTTCGATTCCGGTCAGGGGCATGTACGTTGGTTGCAGGCACATCCCCATTGGGGGGTGTGCAAGAGGCAGCAGATCGATGATTCTCTCTCACCGATGTTTCTAACTCTATATCCCTCTCTCTTCCTCTCTGTAAAGGGTCAATAAGATATATTTAAAAGAAAAAAGAAAAGGGGTCATATTCCAGGGATATGACATTGTTAGCCAGCCAGCATTCCTGTTGATTTCAATGAAAGCCCATTGTTTGATATACTTGTCACTAAGCAATACTGACCCCAAGAGGGTATGAGAACGTGGATTGAATATAGAGTTGCAAGCTATTTTTCAAGAGTTGAAGATGATTTTTTTTTTAATCTTGAGGCATTTAAAAAAATCCTTATTAGTATGGTATAATATACATGTGGTAAATAACATTTTAAGTATAGTATCTGATCAGTTTTGACATGTATTAAACTGAAACCATCATCAGTCATAATACTAACCGTATGTGTTACTATTTACTTCATATCCTTTTATAATCTCTCCTTGCCATTCATTTACTTTTCATTTTAATAGCTGACTTTGCATTTCATAGAATTTATATGATGGCAATAAAAGTGGATTTTCTGCCTTTAGTTCTGTTGCATAAATAGTTGAAGATGTATTTAGTGATGCATTAGTACCTCATCATTTTTTTTCCAGAGAAATATTATCTATGAACATATTACCTTCAAATATATAAACCATTAGTTTACTCATTTTGTACATGCACGTTGGGTTATTTCTAATTTTTGACTATTGAAAATAAACCTGTGCCCTGGCTGGGTAGCTCAGTTTGTTAGAACATTCTCCCGATATGTCAAGGTTGCAGGTTCAGGGCACATTGGGAATCAACCAATGAATGCATAAACATTGGAAAAACAAATATATGTTTCTGTCTATTACTGTCTGTCTCTATAAAATAGATTTCTAAAAATAAGAAAGTAAAGCTGGTACAAGCAAAAATGTATCATTATATAGATATGTTTTGTTTAGTTATGTCAATAATTCAGTGAATAGTCTTGAGTCCTAGACTAAATGAATATTTAACTTAACAGTATTAGCAAATTGTGGTATAAACTAATTATACTTTTTGCATTCTTCCAGCAGTATATGAAGGAGTCAGTTCCTCTATATCGTAGAGAATATTTGGTTTGGTCAATCATTTCAACCCTTTTTATATCTTTGATGTGATCCTCACTGTCATTTGATTGCATTTCCCAACAGATTTATGGACATTTTTTTCAATGTGTATTTGCTATATTTCTGTATTCTGGGTAAAATGTATGATCATGTGTTCAATCTAACTATCAAATTTGGCTATTTTCTCATGTATGTATTTGTTACCTATGTTTTTTTAAAAGAACAGTGAACCCTAGCCAGTTTTGCTCAGTGGATAGAGCTTTACTGAAGGGTCCTGGGTTGGATTCCAGACAAGGGCACATGTCTGGCTGCTGGATCCCCAAAGGGGGTGTGCAGGAGGCAGCCAATCAATTATTCTCTCTCATCTGTGAGAGAAAGTCTTTCTCTCTGCCTTCCCCTCTGAAATCAATAAAAATATTTCTTTTAAAAAGAGGAGACATATGTATATTGCTTACATGAAGTCCACTGCTAATAGATTAGGGGGACTGGAGAAAGCAAATTGAGGGAACCGGAAGGGCGGATCCTGTTGGCCAAAATGTAAAACGATAGACATTTTTTTACGTAGCCGGGTACGGGATAGTGAACAGTCAGCAATTAACAGTGAAGGGGTTTGTGGTCTTGCAGTGGTGCCTGTGCTTTGAGGACTCGGGAGAAAAGGGAAATTACATTGGCATTCCAAGATATGTTATTGTAGATGCAAAAAGGCAGCAGACAGGCTCGGGGAAAAGGTTGACCTTTGTCAGGGAAGATGCTGGCCTAGGATATGAGTACCCACCATCAAATGCTTTAGAAAAATGATTTTACTGAGAGGAAGGGAGGGAGAGAGAAACATCAATGATGACGGAATCACCCATTTTGCTGCCTCATACACGTGTGTGCCCCCCCACCTCCCTTTACTGGGGATTGAACCCACAACCCGGCACTGCTTCCGGTTAAAAAGTTAATTGTAGACCATCCTTTGTGGCTGTTTTAGGTCTCTGAATTTGCAAGGCCCCAGCAGGCCTTACCGGAGCTAGTCAGGTTAGCATTTGGCCACTTTTTCTCCACACTCTAAAGACCTCCGCCAGATCGGACATTGAAAGATGGCTTGAGACAAAAACCTCTGCACCTACTGCACTCTGAGAAACAAATCATTTTCAATTTTCAAATAGAAGTCTCGTTACAGGATCACTATTGATGGTGGTTGTTTTAAATATTTTTTAAATTGATTTCAGAGAGGGAGAGAGAAACATCAATAATGAGAGAATTTGATGGTTATTTTATTTTGCATATGTGCATACCCATGATTTGCTGCTAATTGTAATACATATGTGTTGTAAGAGAATTCTCATGTCATTCCCCGTCAGGGCACATGCCCAGGTTGCTGGCTCAATCCCCAGTGAGGTGTGTGCAAGAGGCAGCAAATCAATGATTCTCATCGTTGGTGTTTCTATTTCTCCCTTCTCCTTTCCTCTCAGAAATCAATCAAAAAATATGTATTTTTTGCCGAAGCCGGTTTGGCTCAGTGGTAGAGCGTCGGTCTGTGGACTGAAGGGTCCTGGGTTCGATTCTGGTCAAGGGCATGTACATTGGTTGCGGGCACATCCCCGGTGGGGTGTGTGCAAGAGGCAGCTGGTCGATGTTTCTCTCTCATTGATGTTTCTAGCTCTCTGTCTCTCCCTTCCTCTCTGTAAAAAATCAATAAAATATAGAATATATATCATATATATATTTTTTATTTTATTTTATTTTATTTTATTTTATTTTTTAAAGTGTGGCCCTAGTTGGTTTGGCTCAGTGTATAGAGCGTCAAGGGCACATGCCAGGGTTGTAGGCTCGGTTCCCAATGTGAGGTGTGCAGGAGGCAGCCGATCAATGGTTTTCTCTCATTATTGATGTTTCTTTCTCCCTCTCCCTCTCTGAAATCAATAAAAACAATTTTTTAAATATTGAAAAAAACTGAAAATTTGGCAGGTGAACCTGAGGGAAAAGTTTGGTTAGAATTGAATCCTCCCACCTATTCAAATAACTATTTTTTAAATTGACATGTACAACTAATTAGTCAACCTCCAATATGTATATTATGCATCTTAGTATTTTTTTATTTCAGACATGTGTCCAATCCCTAACCGGTTTGTTCCAATGGATAGAGCATCGTCCTGTGGACTGAAGGGTCCCAGGTTCAATTCTGGTCAAGGGCATGTACCTTGGTGGTGTGCAAGAGGCAGCTGATCAATTTTTCTCTCTCATCAATGTTTCTAACTATCCTTCCTCTTCCTCTCTGTAAAAAAAATAAAATAAAAAATATATATCAATAAAATATATTTTAAAAAAAGAAGTGTGTCCAACATTCTTGTGTTATGTTTGTCATATATGTGATGCAGTAAGTACGTCATTTGACCAGTAAAATTTTGCACACCCTGGAATGTAGGCATACCTACTTCCCTTTATTAATACTCACTGTGTGTATCCTGACAGGTAATATTTTTTGTTGTTGTTAATGCTCACTTCGGGCTATTTTCCCGTTGATTTTTACAGGGAGAGACAAACATCTGAGATGTTTGGCTCTACCCCCTGAGCAAACTGACTAGGCGAGATTATGCATTTTTATCAGCATGCACACGACCCATCACCAGAGAAAAGATGACGACTTTAGCTATTTTCAAGATTTTTTTTTTCTCATCCAAGAATATTTTTCCCTATTGATCTCTAGAGAGATTGGAAGGGGCGGGGGGTGGGGAGGGGGGCGGAGGTAGTGAGGGAGAAAGAAAAACAACCATTGGCTGTCTGCAGCAGAGGACCGACCTGGAGGGCTGAGGAACCTACAATCCAGGTAGGTGCCCTTGACTGGGGATCCACCCTGGGACCCTGGGGTTGAGGTGTAGATGCTTTTTAAAATTATATATAATTTCAGTGAGGAAGAGAGAGAGTGTAACATCAATGGTGAGAGATTGAGAGAGAATCATTGCTTGGCCGCCTCCTGCATGCCCCCTACTGGGAATCCAGCATGCAACCCAGACATAGGCCCTTGTTTCTATATCTCTCTCCCTCACCCTTCCTCTCTGACAGGAATCCAACTTGGGACCCTTCAGTATGCAGGCCTAAGGTCTATCCAACTGAGCCAAACCAGTCAGGGCTCAATGGAGTAAATTTGAAGATCTGATTGGCTTTAAGTGATTGATAAATGGGCAGCACCCCAGTAGCAAATTGAAGGGTATATTCAGAGTTGTAAAAATATGGAACATTTTTGTTGGTAGAAACGATAAAGATGGGGACTAAGAAGTTACAACAATGCCTGGTATCAGGCCATCACCCTCACTTATAATAGGAAAATGGTCGGCAAACTGCAGCTCGAGCCTCATGCAGCTCTTTGGCCCCTAGAGTTTTTAGCAAAGGCCAGCTTAGGAGTACCCTAATTAAGTTAATAACAATATACCTACCTATATAAGTTTAAAAAATGTGGCTCTCAAAAGAAATTTCAATCGTCGTACTGTTGATATTTGGCTCTGTTGACGAATGAGTTTGCCAACCACTGATTTAGGGCAGGACGGGTCTTATGTAAAACGTTTCACAGGAGCAAATTAGCTAAACTGAAAATCAGAGCATGTTGCCCTACCTGGTTTGGCAAAGTGGCTAGCGTCGGCCTGTGGGCTGGGGAGTTGGGGAGGGATGGTCCCAGTTTTGTTTTTTTTAACTAAGCTATAGAATTTATTTGGATTTCATCAGTTTTTCTACTAATGTCCTATTTCTGTTCCAGAATCCAGTGCAGGATCCCGCATTTCATTAAGTTGCCCTCTCTCGGTGATAGTTCCACAGTCTTTCATATCTTCTGTGACCTTGACCCTTTCAAAGAGCATTGGTTAGATATTTTTTAGAATATCTCTAGCTTTGGGTTTTTCTGTTGTTTCTGTATGTGTAGAATGAGGTTATACATTTTTGGAAAGAGTAGCACAGAAATGATGTGGTATTCCTTTTAAGGGGTTACATGTCAATATGCATTACTAACAGCCTTAACCTTTTTTGAGGGGATACATAATACTGATATGTATCGCTAATGATGTTAACCTTAATCAGTTGGTTGAAGTGGTGTCTGCCAGGAGTCTTCACTGTAAATTTATTATTTTTATTTACTTGTTTTTAAAACTTATTTGTATCTTTGGGTCCCAGTTTTGATTCCAGTCTGGGTTGTGGGCTGGAGCCCCATCGGGGCACTGTCAGGAGTTGGCTGATCGATGATTCTCTTGCATCATTTATGTTTCTAATGTTTCTGTCTGTTCCTCTCCCTCCCTGAAATCAGTAAAAATATATTTACAAAATTAAAAAAAAAATCAGTATTTTTGAAAAAAGGACACCTTTTCTATAGGGAACAAGACCTGGGAGAATTGCTGTCATAAGGCTGCCTCTTTTTCTATGGGGACGGACAGGGTTTGTGAGATGCATGTCCTTCCTGCTGCTTTAGCAGAACATTTTACTCAGGAAGATTAAGACTGTTTCTGGGAGAGGGGCAACTGCACTCCATCAGGCACTAAACTGGGTGAGATCCTGGGTTTCAACATAAGTGATGCCACGTGGGCCCCCGGATTCCTGTTGAAAAGCAGCCTGCTGTGCCCAGCTGGTGTGGCTCAGGGTCTGTGCGATCCCCCTCCACTCTGCAGCAGGACTTCCCCAGTTCCATTCTGCTGCTGGCACATGCCCAGCAAGTTCCCCAGGGGGGGCGTGCAGTGTTTCTCTCCCACTCCTCTCTCTAAAAGCAATTTTAAAAACATTTAAAATAAGTAAAAACTTATTAAATATATAGTCTGTTGTGCCCTAGCCGGTTTGGCTCAATGGATAGAGCATCAACCCGCAGACTGAAGGGTCCATGGTTCAATTCTGATTAAGGGCACATGCCCAGCTTGCAGGCTCGATTTGCATTCTGGGGGCACGCGGGAGGCAGCGGATCCATGATCCTCTCATCATGGATGCTTCTCTCCCTCCCTCTGAAATCAATAAAAAATATGTTGAAAGAGGAAATATATATCTATATATATGGCCTGTTGTACTGAAGCGCAAATACCATGTGGAGTTGCAATTGACATCTGAGGGGAGGGGCATGCACAGACTGTGGTGCTGAGCTCAGAAGCAATCTGCAGGTCCTTGGGGTCAGAATGGAGAGTTTGCTGCAGTTCACCAGGAGCCAGCCCTGCCCTCTCAGTAGCCTCAAGACTGTACAGGGTGCCCTGACTGGTTTGGCTCAGTGGATAGAGTGCCGGCCTGTGGACTGAAGGGTCCCAGGTTGGATTCCAGCCAAGGGCATGTACCTTGGTGGTGGACACATCCTCAGTGGGGCCTGTGCAGGAGGCAGCTGATGGATTATTTCTCTCTCATCAATGTTTCTAGCTCTTTCTCCCTCTCCCTTCCTCTCTGAAAAAAATTAATAAAATGTATTTTTAAAAATATATTTAAAAACAAAACAAAAACAAAAAAGACTTTACAAGGTGCCTCCAGGGGCAAAAATCCTTAGCTGCTCCCCAGAGAGCACCTTGCGGCCTTTGGAGCGCTAGGAACTACATTACCCAGAAGACCGTGCGCTCAGTTGAGAAAGTGGCGGATGAGGGCAAAAGCATTTCCGCCAATGGGGACGCGACTTCCGGCATCGTCCTGCTCGGGGCC
The DNA here is from genome assembly GCF_014108245.1 of Pipistrellus kuhlii. Classification (NCBI taxonomy): domain Eukaryota; kingdom Metazoa; phylum Chordata; class Mammalia; order Chiroptera; family Vespertilionidae; genus Pipistrellus; species Pipistrellus kuhlii. The sequence continues at coordinate 588,763 of NW_023425594.1, read as the reverse complement.
CCATTCGCTGCTCATCCGAGTCTTTGCCGCCTTGGAGCCGCCGTGTGTGGATTTTCCAGCGGCGGGAGGCAGGAGGCGACACGGAGTCCCGGTCCCCGCCGCTGCCACACGCGAGGGCGAGGCTCGGCGACCCCGCGAGGGTCCCGCGTCTCTCCTCGCCCGCCGCCCCGCCCGCAGGTCCGATGGCGGCGGCCGCGCCGAGGCGCCCGGCTGAGGTGAGCGCGTCCCCGCCTCCTCGCCCCGCCCCGCAGCCCGGGGTGCGGGCCCCCGTCCCCTCCTGCCGGCGGGCCCCGTGGCCCCCCTCAGGCGGGAAGCCAGTCATGGCGGCGGCGCGGCTGGTCGGGGCGGAAGCCGGCCCGCGCCCCGAGGGGAAGGGGAGGCGGGCGGTCACGTGACCCTCGGAGGGCGGCCCGTGGGACGGGCGCCTGAGGCCCCGGGAGGAGGAGGACCGGGGGCTCCGCGGGCGGAGGAGGCGGAGGAGGAGGTGACAGCGGGCCCAGCTCCCGCCTCCCTTCCCGATCGGGGTCCCCGGAATGTGGTTGCGCTGGGAGGGGCGGGGCGTTTCCGGGTCCCTGTGCCCGGCGGGGAGCCCCTCAGGCCCGGGGCGCGGGGAGGGGGCGGGGCCTCTGAGCTGCGGGAGCTCCCGGGGCGGATGGGGACGCGGGGCCAGCGGTGCGGAGAGGCCTGTCCAGCGGCGGCCCCCCGAGTGCGTGGCTGCGGGTTCTCGGGCACAGAATGGTCACGGTGTCCTCTGTCCCCGTTCTCACAGGCCGCGGTGACCTTGGAGGACGTGGCCGTGCGTTTCTCTCGGGAAGAATGGAGGCTGGTGGACGAGGCCCAGAGACGCCTGTACCTGCGTGTGATGCTGGAGAACTTTGCCCTCGTGTCCTCTCTGGGTAAGACTCACGGCCTCACCTGGGACTCGGGCTGGACTCTCCTCCCTCCCCCTCTCGGCTCTCTCAGTCCGCGGGCCTGGACTTCAGCGGGGCTGGGTGCGGGGTGGCTGCTGTGCTGCTGGGCCTGTGGGTCTGCACTGCCCTCTTCTCTCCCCTGCGCTCCCAGTGCTGAGCCCTTTGGGCAGGATTCAAGGTCAGCCAGTCGCATTGCATCGAGCTTCACGGATGCTCAGTGTCTGGGCTGATGTGTCCGGACCCATCCCCCTCCGTCTCCTGGTGTGGTCCCTTCCCGTCCCTGTCAGTCCTCCTGCCGCCTGTGCCGGGACTCACAGGTGTGGTCTGTCTGGGTCGTGCTTATCTGAAGCCGGGCTCCTCTTCAAGGCTCTTCTGCACAGCGTGTCCTGTTTAGATCTGTTTTCCTTTTCTGTTTCCCAGCCTGGTTGCAATACAGACTTGTGTGTATTAAAGTGTACAGTGGGCTGAAACCGGTTTGGTTCAGTGGATAGAGAGCGTCAGCTGTGCACTGAAAGGTCCCAGGTTCGATTCCGGTCAAGGGCAGGTACCTTGGTTGCAGGCATATTTCCGGTAGGAGGTGTGCAGGAGGCAGCTGATGGATGTTTCTCTCTCATCGATGTTTCTAACTTCTATCCCTTTCCCTTCCTCTCTATAAAAAAAATCAATAAAATATATTTAAAATATTGGGTCGGCAGCTAAGTAATTGCGGATTTTTTAAAGAAAATAAAAGAATTTTTTCATGGAACTAAATAACTTTATTCTGTAATATATTGCCCATTTTGATCAATGACCTTTTGCCATCTTTCGGGCAGCATCATAATCCCACGTTCAAAAAACTTCTGGTTTTTATTAGCAAAAAACTGAATCAGGTACGATTTGACATCATCATCATTATTGAAATTTTTACCATTCAAGGAGTTTTGTAAAGATCGAAACAAAAAGTAATCAGATGGTGCAAGGTCAGGACTATATGGTGGATGTGGCAAAACATCCCAACCAAGCTCCATTAATTTTTGCCGAGTGACCAAAGATGTGTGTGGCCTTGCATTGTCATGATGGAATACAACACCTTTTCGATTTGTCAATTCGGGCCGCTTTTCTTCAACTGCATTGTTTAATTTCGTTAGTTGTTCAATGTAGACATCAGAATTGATCGTTCGGTTGGGTGGTAAGAGTTCAAAGTAGACAATTCCTTTGTAATCCCACCAAACTGATAACAAAACCTTCTTTTGATGAATATCAGCTTTTGATGTTGTTTGAGTTGGTTCACCTGGCCTGCTCCACGATCTTTTCCGCTTGATATTGTTGTAAACAACCCATTTTTCATCGCCAGTTATCAGTCGTTTTAAAAATGGATCATTTTCATTACGTTTCTTTAGCAAATCGCAGCTGCTAATGCGTTGCATTAACTGTGATTCTTTCAGTTCGTGAGGAACCCATGTATCGAGTTTTTGAACATAGCCAAGTTGTTTTAAGTGATTTTCAATGCATGTATGTGATACATGAAGCTTCTCTGCAATCTCACGTGTTGTACTGTGACAGTCCGAATTGATTATTGCTTTGATTAGGGCGTCATCAACTTCAACTGGACGACCAGAGCGTTTTTCATCTTTGAGTGAAAAATCACCAGAACGAAATTTGGCAAACCAATTTTGACACTGCCGTTCTTTTAAGGCTTCGTCACCATAAACAGCACATAACTTTTTATGAGCTTGCGATGCGTTTTTCCCTTTGCGGAAATAAAAAAGCAAAATATGACGAAAATGTTCCTTTTGATTTTCCATTTTTCAACGAACGCCAAACGAAAACTACAAAACATATCAAAAAACTTTTTTTACTGATTAACAGCTGAATAGCCAACTATCAAATAACAAAATGTGTTTTACATTTGTACTACGTCTGCAAACCTAAAAATTCAACTGAAGCCATATATGTGTGGAACCCGCACTTACTTAGTTGCCGACCCAATATAAATGATGGTTATAGTAATTAAACATGTATCTCCATATGAAGTTGCCTGATATTTTTATGCTGTGAATGCTTAAGATCTACTCTCAATACATTTCAATTATATAACACTAGAGGCCGGGTGCATGAAATTCTTGCACGGGGAGTGGAAGGGGGGAGAAGGGGTGTCTCTCAGCCCAGCCAGCCCCTCTCCAATCTGGGACCCTTCAAGGGATATCCGACTGCCTGTTTAGATTCTACCAGGCAGTTGAACATCCCTCTCACAATCCAGGACTGCTGGCTCCCAACTGCTCGCCTGCCTGCCATCCTGATCACCCTAACCACTCCCCTGCCAGCCTGATTGATGCATAACTGCTTCCCTGCCATCCTGTTTGCCCCTAATTGCCCTCCCCTGCATCTCTGGTCACCCCTAACTTCCCTCCCCTGCAGTCCTGGTTCTCCCAACTGTTCTTCCCTGCAGACCCAGTTGCTTTCAACTTCCCTCTGCTGGCCTGATTACCCCTAACTGCCTTCCCCTGCAGGCTTGATCAACTCCCAACTGCTCTCCCTTGCAGGCCTGGTCCTCCCAACTGCCCTCCCTTGCAGGCCTGGTCCCTCCCAACTTCCCTCCCCTGCTGGCCATCTTGTAGTGGCCATTCTGTGTCCACATGGGCCCAGGATCTTTGACCAGATGGGGGCAGCCACCTTGTGTGTTGGAGTGATGATCAATCTGCATATTACTCCTTTATTACATAGGATAGTCGCCTGGAGCATGGGTGAGGACTGGCTGATTTTCCCTGAAGGGTGTCCTGGATCATGGTAGGGATTCCCTTGGGACGTGGGGCGGCCTGGGCGAGGGGCCTGGGATGGTTTGCTGGCCGGCCATGCCCCCCAGCAACCCAAGTGGAGGCCCTGGGACCTGGGATTTCTTTACCTTCTATAATTGAAACTGTAGCCTTGAGCGGAAGCCAGGGCCGGCAGAAAGCTTGGCTTCCTCTGTTGCCAGGGAAACCCTAGCCTGCTTGCTCTGTGTTGGGTTATTTTGCATATTCGTTCCTGACTGGCTGGTGGGTGTAGCAGAGTGATGGTTAATTTGCATGTTTCTCTTATTAATGTAGATTACTAACTAGTCACCATGCTCTTAAGTACATCCTTAGAACTCTCTCATCTTGTAAAGCACACGTGTCAAACACAAGGCCCGCGGGCCAAATCCGTCCCGCCAGGTCTTGCAATGTGGCCCGCACCGCGCTGTCATCACTGCACTCCGCTGCGTTTCCATCACAATGACAGTTTATGACTGTTCAGTAAACGATTCGGCCCGCGATTTAGGCTGGATTTTAGATTTTGGCCCCTTCTCTGATTGAGTTCGACACCCCTATTGTAAAGGAACTCAGTACCCATTTTTTGTTTTGTTAACCCTCATTTGGGAAAAAGGATATTTTCCCATTGTTTTTCAGAGGGAGTAGACGGGTGGAGGAGAGAAAACATTGGGAGAGAGCGGAACATTGATGTGACATCTCACCTAGCCTGGTTTTCCTGAATATCCTCCCCCAGACCCCCCTGCTAGGGCTGGCACTCTAACCACTGAGCCACACCACCCAGGGCTGGCCATTTCCTAATTGGATTGTTTGTTGCTGTTCAGTTGGATGAACACCCTGTATATTTTAGCTCTTTCTTAGGAGACAGCCTTTACACATACTTTTCACACACTCCAAGCCGCCAGCTCTCCCGCTCTGCTCTCCACCTGGCCCCTGTGTATGCGAATTAACCCTCCGTCTTCCTTGGGTTAATTTGCATACTACTGCAGAAAGCATCGGCCTGCGGACTGACAGGCCCCGGGTTCGATTCGGTCGGGGGCCTGTACCTGGGTTGCGGGCACATCCCCGGTGGGGAGTGTGCAGGAGGCAGCTGATCCATGTTTCTAACTCTCTATCCCTCTCCTTTCTCTCTGTGAAAAATCAATAAAATATAAAAAAATAAAATGTTTAAAAAAAATTTTGCATACTTCTCATTGGTGGGCATTGTGGAAGTATGGCCAATTTACATGTTTTTCTTTTATTATATAGGATGCATGGATGGATGGATGGATAGATAGATGTAGATAGATAGATAGAATCTATATATAAAACAGTAATATACAAAGATCGAACAGGGGAACAAAGGAACAACCAAACAACCAGTCACTATGACATGCGCTGACCACCAGGGGGTGCACGTCGAACATAGCAGGTGTTGGGGGCAGGTGGCAGAGCGTGGAAGATGGCAGGCATCGCCGAGGCAGGATGTCGCCCATGTTGTATGTATTGTAGTTGCCCTGTTAGGACTTTCGGGGAAGAGTCCTCTCTGCATGTATCACAGGATGGTCTCTGTCTAGCCATGGCCAAGCGGGTTCACAGGGGTGTGGTCCTAGGGACCGGCTGTTGTAAAAATTGTGTTGTCAGGACGTTGTTCAGGTCATACCACAAACCTGTCTTTGCTCACCACAGGGTTTGTGTCATTGCCAGTAGCCAAACCCATTTCTCCACCTCTTCCAGCTTTGGCCCTTACCGTGTCTGCCGTGGTTTCTAACCCATGGATATTCCCCCTCCCTCGACTCCCATCCCACCTGCCCTCTGACCACTCTTCCCTCAGTGCTCTTCAACAGTGCCCTCACAGATTGTGCCGTGCGATGTTGAAAATTTCTGTATTGACCTCGGACGGCAGCTAATATATTTGAATGGTAATGGGCTTACATGCATACTTCTGCCCAGCTTTGCGTCAACAGCAGCAAAGGATATGCAGGAATCGGGTGGCACAGAAAATGCATTGTGTGCTGTGCCTCTCTTTTTTTTTGTCAGACCCATCCATATCCTTCCCCTGGTTGTGTCTTCACCAATTTCTGACCTTACAAGCCTAGTAGCACAAAGTAGTCAGCCATTCCTTCCAACGGAATTTCCTTCCTTTGCAAAGTGTTTCATATATAGATGTGTTTCTCCCTTCCCTTTAGTCAACATGTAATTCAAAAGCTTTTCCTTGCGTTCAGGTTGCTGCTGTGGAGCGGACGACGCGGAAGCACACGGGGAACAGAGGGTTTCTGAGGGCGTGTCGCAGGGGAAGAGTCCCAAGGCAGCCTCGTCTTCCCAGGAGAGACACCCCTGTGGGCGCTGCGGGCCGGTCCTGAGGGACGTTTTCCGCCTGGTCGAGCAGCAGGGGACGCAGCACGGCCAGAAGCTGCTGCAGTGCGGGGCGTGCGCAAAGCGGTTTTATTTCCGTGTAAACTGTCACCCCCCTGAGGAGCAGCCCATGGAAGAGGAACCCTTTGGAAGTAGTGCCGAAATGGCCATATTCACAAAAAGCTGCAGCATCCACATTTCCGGGAAGACCTTTACCTCTGAGCAGGGTGAGAGGGACTTCCTGCCCAGCTTGGGACAGCAGCAGCAGCAGCAGCAGCAGCAGCAGCTGACTCAGAAATCCAAGGAGCCAAAGGAGGGCACCCAGTGGGAGGCACCTTCACAAAGCAGAGCAAGTCCTGACCCTCCAGGGAAATGCAAAAAGGCCTTTAACCCCAAACGCCTGCTTGTTCCGTACCAGGATGTCGATCCTGCAGGACAGTGTTTTGTGTGCAGTGAGTGTGGAAAAATATTCAGGCACAGATCCTCATTAGTTAGGCACTGCAGAATCTACACTGGAAAAAGTACTTATGTGTGTGGCAAAGTTGGAAAAACCTTTAGTAGAAGCTCAGCCCTCAGTCAGCATCGAAAAATTTCTGCATGTCCAAGGCAGTACAAGTGCAGCAAATGTGGAAAATCCTTAAGCCACAAAACTGTCCTCTTTAATACCCAGGAACAACACAACGGGGAAGACAGTTATGTGTGCAGCACGTGTACACAACTGTTCAGTCATCGTTCAGTGTCCGTTGAATACCCGAACGTTCAAATGCGAGAGAAACCTTATAAGTGTAAGGACTGTGCAAAATCGTTTACCTCTGTCACTTCGCTTCGTTATCATCAGCGCTCTCACACAGGAGAAAGACCTTATGGGTGCAGTGATTGTGGGAAATCTTACATCTCTAGGACCGCCCTCCGTTACCATCAGAAAATTCACACTGGAGAAAAGCCACACGAGTGCAGTGAGTGTGGCAAGTCCTTTCCCCAGAGAAGCCACCTCCTTAGACACCTTGTAAGTCATTCAGGGTACAAGCCTTATAAGTGTGGCGAATGTGGGCAGTCTTTTACTACCCGCTCCAGCCTCCGCTGTCATCATAGAATTCACACTGGAGAAAGGCCTTATAACTGCAGTGAGTGTGGGAACTCCTTTAAGGATAGGTGGACACTTGTGAAACACCAAAGAATCCACACAGGAGAAAGGCCTTATGAGTGCAGTGAATGTGGGAATTCTTTTATCTCTGTATCTGCATTCAAGAGTCATCAGAAAACTCACTCAGGAGAAAGGCCTTGTAAGTGTAATGAATGTGGGAAATCTTTTATTAAAACATATCACCTCCTTTTACACCAGAGAGTACATACAGGAGAAAAACCTTATGTGTGCTCCGAATGTGGAAAATCCTTTACTTCTAGCTCCAGCTTCTCCTATCATCTGAGAACTCACGCGGGAAAAAGGCCTTATGAATGCAGCGAATGTGGCAAATCCTTTACATCTAGTTCCTCCCTCAGTTACCATCAGAGAGTTCACACAGGAGAAAGGCCTTATAAATGCAATCAGTGTGGGAAATCTTTTACTTTTAGCTCGAGCCTCCGGTATCATCACAGAGTACATACCGGGGAAAGGCCGTATGAGTGCAGTGAGTGTGGGAAAACTTTTAACGATAAGTGGACACTCATTAAACACCAGGGAATTCACTCAGGAGAAAAACCTTACGTGTGCACTCAGTGTGGAAAACCTTTTGCATATAGCTCGAGCCTCCGTCATCATCACAGACTACACACGGGAGAAAGGCCGTATGAGTGCAGTGAGTGTGGGAAATCTTTTAACCAGAAGTCGGTCCTCATTAGACACCAGAGAGTTCACACAGGAGAAAAACCTTACGTGTGCACTCAGTGTGGGAAATCCTTTCCCTTTAGCTCCGGCCTCTTCTGTCATGTAAGAACTCACCTGGGAGCAGGGCATAATGAATATGGGAAGTCCTTGGTGTCTAGTTCCGCCCTCAGTTACCACCGGCGAGTTCACACTGGTGCAAAGCTTTATGAGTGTGGTGAGTGTGGGAAATCCTTTACCCAAAAGTACCCTCTCCGTGTGCACCAGCGACTTCACGCTGGAGAAAAGCCCTATGAGTGTGGGGATTGTGGGAAATCCTTTCCCTGTAAGTATAGACTTCGTTTTCATCAGAAAGTCCACACGAGAGAGAAGCCCGAGTGTGGCGAATGTGGGAAATCGTTTACCACTCTCTATAGTCTGCACCGCCATCAGAGAGGACACACTCACAAAGAGCCATATGAGTGCAGTGAGTGTGGGAAATGCTTTCAGTATCGTCGTATGCTCCTTAAACACCGTCAGGTTCATTCTGGAGAAAAGCCTTATGAATGCGGTGAGTGTGGGAGACCTTTTACCACCGCCTATGGTCTTCGTTACCATCAGAGACTACACACAGGAGAAGGGATTTGCACCTGCAGCGAATGTGGGAAGTCTTTTACCAGAACGTCCCACTTTCTCAGGCATCAGAGAGTTCACACTGGGGAAAGGCCCTCTGAGTGCAGGGAGTGTGGGAAATGTTTTACCAGAAAGGCTGGTCTTCGTCGTCATCAGAAACTTCACACTGAGGAAAGGCCATTAGCGCAATGATGGTGGGAAAAGTCTGACCTATGGCTTTGGACTCCATTGTCATAAAAAATTCACACTGGAGAAGGAGCTTGTGAGTGCACTGATTGTGGGAAATCTTCTATGACGATCACTCATCTTCATGTACATCAGAGAACACACAGCAGAAATGCTTTTTGAGTAATATGAATGTGGTTCATCTATTAGCCAAAATTCTAGCCTCTGGGCACGTGAGATGTGTAGGATGTGTTAACACTGAGCTTCTGTTGTCTGACTTTTATCCCATAAATTCTGTCCTCAACAGTAAACAGCAGGGAGAGTCCTCCATAATTTTACTTCAGTGGGAAACGTACGACTTACGTTATACTTTCTACCCTGCCCAGGGCTGAATGCAGATTTTTTTGTTGTGTTTTTATTCTTTTTAAAAAAAAAATTAAATTATTATCTGTGTACATATCTTACCATTGCCCCACCCCCTCTATTTCTGGTTTTTATTTTAGGACCAGAAAATAACTTTAAACAAAAAAACTTATTAATCATGTATAATAGCTAATAATGAAATAATGAAATGATTATATTAAGTAGCAAGAGCACGTAGTTTTCTAAATATTGAGGAACTAGACAAATCACCTTTAGGTTTTAATTTTTTTATAATACTAACCATGAAAAGTATTTTAAAACTATCTCCAGTGCCATCTTCTATTTAAATAAAATATTCCTCCTCCCCCAAAAAATACAATATTGTTAAACATTATAAAATTAACTCACTGAATACTCTTTTAGAACTTAAAAACTAGGGGTTTAAAAAACAAGCATTTAAATAATTTTCATTTTTATAAACTATACCAAAGAGTTGACCTTCAAAGAAAAGGTATTAATATTCAGTTTAAAGCCCCCTTTAAGTCTATCAAGAAAAAATTCAAGGTGTTTCCCCTTTTATGCTTAAGGTACACATTTTCTTTAACAACGTGAGAGCTTTCAGAGCATAAATGTCACCAAAACCGGTTTGCCTCAGTGGATAGAGCGTCGGCCTGTGGACTGAAGGGTCCCAGGTTCGATTCCAATCAAGGGCATGTACCTTGGATGCGGGCACATCTCTGTTGGGGGGTGTGCAGGAGGCAGCTGATCTAAGTCTCTCATCGATGTTTCTGACTCTATCCCTCTCCCTTTCTCTCTGTAAAAAATTAATTAAAATATATTTTAAAACAAACAACAGTCTTAGCCCCAGTAGCATCCAGAAGCTAATATTTAAATTATATATATTTTATTGATTTTTCACAGAGAGGAAGGGAGAGGGATAGAGAGCTAGAAACATCGATGAGAAACATCAATGAGAGAGAAACATTGATCAGTGGCCTTCTGCACACCCCCTAGTGTCCACAACCAAGGTACATGCCCTTGCCTGGAATCGAACCTGGGACCTTCCAGTCCATAGGCTGACGCTCTATCCACTGAGCTAAACTGCTTTTGGCAAGACTGTGAGCTCTTTTTTTTTTTTTTTTTTTTTTTTTTTTTTTTTTTTTTTTTTTTTTTTTTAATATTGTATTGATCTTTTACAGAGAGGAAGAGAGAGAGACAGAGATAGAAACATCAATGAGAGAGAATCATCGACCAGCTGCTTCCTGCACACCCCCTACTGGGTTTAAAAAACAAGCATTTAAATAATTTTCATTTTTATAAACTATACCAAAGAGTTGACCTTCAAAGAAAAGGTATTAATATTCAGTTTAAAGTCCCCTTTAAACTGAAGGGGACTTGATTGGAATCGAACCTGGGACCCTTCAGTCCCCAGCTGTGCAGGAGGCAGCTGGTACCTTGATGTACACAACCAAGGTACATGCTCTTGACTGTAATCGAACCCGGGACCTTTCATTCCGCAGACCAACGCTCTATCCACTGAGCCAAACCAGTTTTGGCAAGGGCCTTTTTTTAAATTATTATTTTAAATATTGACTTTTTACACAGAGAGAGAGAGAGACCGATGAGAGAGAATAATTGGTCAGCTGCCTCCTGCACAACCCATACTGGGGATCCAACACGCAACTCAGCATGTGCCCTTGCCGGAATCGAACCCAGGACCCTTCAGTCCGCAGACTGACACTCTACCCACTGAACCAAACCGGTTATGGCCTGAGTTTTTTTCTTCCTGAACTGGTCAAGTCTCCACCTGGTGTCTGAGGAAAAGTCGCCACCTGGTGGAGGTTTGCCACCAAAGGTTCTAGTCAGTTAATTTAACCTGAGGATGGCTTCCTGGGATATATAGTATTTTGAAAATTCTTATTTATGTATTTTTAATTATTCATTTTTAGAGAAAGGGAGAGAAAGAAACATTGATTTGTTGTTAAACTTTGTTTTTTTAATCCTCTCCCCAGGATATGTTTACTGATATTTGGAGGCGGGAAGGGATAGAGGAATAGTGTTTTGTTGACTTCCCTCTGTGCCCCGACTGGGAATCGAACTCGCAAACATTTGGTGTTCAGGAGGATACTCCACCAGCTGAACCACTCAGCCAGGGCTTCTCACAGATGGTTCCTTGGGCGGTGCCTGTGTGTGCCCTGACCGGAGGTCACACCCACCACCTTGGCATAAGGGGATGGCACTCAACCAACCGAGGGACCAGCTACAGTGAAATTTTTACTTATTGACTTTAGAGAGAGTGAAAGAGAGAGACATCAATTTGTGGTTCCATTTCTTCATATTTTTGTTTTTAAAAAATATTTCTTGATTTATTTTAGAGAGGAAAGGAGAGCGAAAGAAACGAGAGAGAACCATTGATTGGCTGCCTCCTGAACACCCCACACTGGGGATCCAGCCTGCAACCCAGGCACATGCCCTTGACCAGAACTGAACCCGGGACCCTTCAGTTTGCAGGCCGACATTCTATCCACTGAGCCACACCGGTTAGGGCTATAGTGTATGTTTTTGATACCTTCAGTGAATTCATTCAGATATTTTAGGCAGGAAGGACTAATCCAGACTTATTACCTCTGTGCTCTCAATCCCTTTACAACTCAAGAATTGCAGGTTGGCCCTAATCGGTGTGCTCAGTAGATAGAGCATCAGCCTGCAGACAAAGGGTCCTGGCTTCGATTCCGATCAAGGGCGTGTACCTTGGTTGCGGGCACATCCCCAGTTGGGGGTGTGCAGGAGGCAGCTGATGGATGTTTCTCTCTCATCGATGTTTCTGACTCTCTATCCCTCTTCCTTCCTCTCTGTAAATCAATAAAATATATTTTTTAAAAAGAAAAGCAAATTATACTCGAAAAAAAAAATAGGTATGCCATTTGGTACCTGTGGTTTTCTATTTTATTTTTATTTTTATTTTAAATATATTTTATTGTTTTTTTTACAGAGAGGAAGGGAGAGAGATAGAGAGCTAGAAACGTCGATGAGAGGGAAACATCGACCAGCTGTCTCTTGCACACCCCCTACTGGGGATGTGCCCGCAACCAATGTACATGCCCCTGACCAGAATCAAACCCAGGACTTTTCAGTCCGCAGACCAACGCTCTACAGCTGAGCCAAACCGGTTTCGGCAGTGGTTTTCTATTTATTTTTAAATTTATTTTATTGATTTTCTTAGAGGAAGGGAGAGAGCTAGAAACGTCGATGAGAGAGAAACATCGACCAGCTGCCTCTTGCACACCCCCTACCAGGGATGTGCCCGCAATCAATGTACATGCCCTTTACCGGAATCGAACCCAGGACCTTTCAGTCTGCAGACCGACGCTCTACAGCTGAGCCAAACCGGTTTCGGCAGTGGTTTTCTATTTAAAAGGTAGCTGTTGTGCCCAGCTGGTGTGACTCAGCATTGACCTTGGACCCTTGTGTTAGGAGGTCAAGGTTCAATTCCTGGTCAGGGCACCTGGTCGGGTTGCGGGCTCCATGCCCAGAAGGGAGCCTTGCAGCAGGCAGCGGGTCCATGATCCTCCGTCATCACTGATGCTTCTCCCCCTCTCCCTCTCCCTGAAGTGAATAAAAAACATGCATGTTTTTAAAATCAGCCTGTGGTGGTCTGACCGTGCAGCCCAGTTGGCTGAGTGAGGTTCCCCAGTTCCAGAGACCCCCAGTTCCATTCTGGTCAGGGTGCCTGCCCCGGGCTCAGCTGGATCCCCAGGAAGTGGTAGGGAAGAGTGTTTCTGTGTCAGCGATGTTTCTACTCCTCTCTCTCTAAAATCAATCATTGATGCTTCTCTCTCTCCCCCCTCTCTAAAATGAATTAAAAAAATTCAGTGGAGTACATTTGAATATCTAATTGTCTTTAAGGGATTCAGAAATGGAAAGCAACCCATCTAGGACAATTGAAGGGTGATATTCAAGAGTCGTCTTTCTGAAGCACCGATAACAACTAGACTTGCAACTGACATTTTTGGGGAGGGGCGTGCACAGTCTTGTGGTCCTGAACCCGCAGCCCATCTCCGGGTAGATAGGTCAGAACGGAGTCTTTTTGTCTGTAGTTAACCAAGAGCAAGCGCTTTCCTGCAGGGAACAGCATCACTTTACAGGATCCATCCAGGGACAAGCATCCCAGGAACTCAGAATGGAGCGCTGGGAACTACATTACCCAGAAGACGTTGCGCGGAGTTAAGCCAATGACAGATCAAGATGAAAGCGTTAGGGCGGGACTTCTGGCTTCCTCCTTCTTGGGTCCAGACATCTGATGGTTGCGTTTGGGTTTTGGGAGGGTGTTGGTTTTTAATTTATATTTTTATTGATTTCAGACAGGAAGGGAGATGGAGAGAAACATCAGTGATGAAAGAACCATTGATCAGCTGCCTCCTGCACAGCTCCCAGTGGGGATCAAACCTGCAATCTGGGCACGTGCCCTCAACGGAATCTAACCTGGGATCCTTCAGTCCATGGGCCAAGGCTCTATCCACTGAGCACCCTGGCTCAGCTCACTGTGTGGGTTTTGAGGTGACACAACGGAGAAGGCCCAAGGAGTCGTGGTCCCAGTCATGCAGAAACGGGGGTGAGGCTCGCTTCACAGGAATTCACAGGACAACGTGATGCTGGTATCAGTGGTTCTCTCTGGAGATGGGCCAAGCTTAAGAGTGAAGGTTGCCGGAGGGGGACCTTACTAATTATTTCTGCTTCAGATCCTCAATTTCTTTATACCTCAGTGACTATGGAAGGGTGTTCTCAGGCAGGCTTCTAAATTAAGCAGCCAATAAATTAAAAGGAAGTATCTCAAGTTATAGTAAATTAAGGGAGACAGGTGTGGAACTATAAAAACAGTAGCACCCAGGAAGAACAAGTATGGGATCCTGAGGAATTGGAGAGTTCACATTTAAGGGAGATTATATATATATATATATATATATATATATATATATATATATATATATATATATTTAAAGTATATATATATATATACTTTAAATCCTTTCTTTGTGTGTTTTTTTTTTTTAATATTTTTTAATTGATTTTTTACAGAGAGGAAGAGGGATTGAGTTAGAAACATCGATGAGAGAGCTAATCATCAGCTTCCTCTTGCACACCCCCTACTGGGGATGTGCCTGCAACCAAGGTACAACCTTGACCGGGATCTAACCTGGGACCTTTCAGTCCGCAGGCCGACGCTCTATCCACTGAGCCAAACCGGTTTCAGCAAGGGAGAGATTTTATTCCATTGGGAGATGTGTCCTAGACAAGAAAAACTTAAAAATGTTCTTATCTGCAGTGTCAGACCAGGCCTATAATCGCAGTGCCAGAAGCAGTGTGCTGGAGACTTTTAATATTTTAAATTTACTTGTTATTGTTGACAGATGTCTCCCATACACCCCTGCAGACCCTCCACCCTGCCCCACCTCTACCCCCACCCTTATTCTAAGATCTGTCAAACTCCCCATGCATCAGAACACGTTTCCTGTTTATCAGATCCCACATATAAGCAAGATCATGTGGCACTTCTTTATTTCACTTAGCACCATAACCTCTAGGTCTATCTATGCTGGTAAGAGATTCCCCCCCCCCCCCCCCCCCGGCCCCATAGTATTGTATTGTGTAAATACATCACAGCTTTTTTACCCAGTCCTCTGCTGGTGGACACTTTGGATGTTTCTGGATCTTTATTGTAAATAATGTCATAAACACAACTGCAAATATTTCCTTTTTTAAAAATATATTTTATTGATTTTTTACAGAGAGGAAGGGGGAGGGATAGAGAGCTAGAAACATTGATCAGCTGCTTCTTGCACACCCCCTACAGGGGATGTGCCCGAAACCAAGGTACATGCCCTTGGACCGGAATTGAACCTGGGACCCTTCAGTCCGCAGGCCAACGCTCTATCCACTGAGCCAAACTGTTCAGGGCATATTTTTTTCTTGTTTCAGGATCCTTAGGAAGCATTCCCAAATATGGAACTGCTGTGTCAATCAGCAGGTTTTTGTTTTTTTAAAGAAACGCCATCCTATTTTCAAGTAACTGCACCGTGTGCAACCCCACAGCAGTGCACCAAGTTCCCTCCTCCCTGCCTCCTCACCAGCACTTATTCTGCTGATTTGTACAAAGCAGCCAGTCTAGTAGATGTGAGGTGATACTTCATTACAGCTGCCTGGACCACTTTTTCATGGATATACGAGGAGCCCAGTGCGTGAATCTGTGCACCAGAAAGAAACTGTGGGCCATGAGGCTGCAGTGACACAGGGCCAGGTCTCAGCCCACCCTCGTGCCCAGGCCCAGACCCTCCTGCTGCCACCTCTCACACCCACCTGTGGTGCAGGCCCTGCCTGCGAGCAGCAGCTACTGGGCCGGATTGCCCTTTAGGAGGAGGGGAAGATGGAGAATCCCTCAGGGGTGATCAGGGCCATCAGCCACCACTTGCACCCTGACAGCACTGATTGGGACCTGTGCTGGGAGCCAGCAGTGGGTACAAGGGGACCATGACACGCAGGAGCAATTATCAGTAACTAAGAGGCTCACCCTGACAAGTGACCAGTGCCCCATCTTGGTTTGGTGCAACGCTCACTTGCTACACCATCCCATAGCAGCAGACACCTGCCATGTTTGGAATGCGCTCCCTGGTAGTCAGTGTACGTCAATACAATGTTATTTTATCAGTCTATTTGCACAATAGCCTTCTATTATAAAGGATATTGGTCATCTTGGGATAAATGTCTAAGTCCTTTGCCCAATTTTTTAATTGGATTGTCTTCCTTTTGTTGAATTGCATGAGCTCCATCATTGCTGGGAGCAAGTGACCAGGGCTGTGAATAGACCCCCAATGGAGTAAGATTTTTATAATTTCTGGGAAATGTTTTGACATTTTTCTACTCCTGTCATACACTGCTTTAGTATTTCTCATAATAAAAACCCCATGCCGATAGGTTTGGCTCGGTGTATAGTGCCGGCCTACAGACTGAGGGGTCCCAGGTTCGATTCTAGTCAAGGGCATGTAACTTGGTTGCAGGTGCATCTATATTGGGGAGTGTGCAGGAGGCAGCTGAATCAATGTTTCTAACTCTCTATCCCTCTCCCTACCTCTCTGTAAAAAAAAATAAATAAATAAAAAATATGTATTTTTAAATATCCTCTCCAGAGGGTATTTTTTGCATTGGTTTTTAGAGTGGAGGGTTGGGGGAGGGAATAAAAGAGAGGACCATCAGTATGAGACACAGGGATTGCTTGCCCAAGGGGCCTCAATGGGACTGAAGATGGACCTGTATCCCAGATATCTGTCCTTGACCTGGAATCAAACCTGCTACCTTTCTGGTACATAGACCAATGCTTAAACCACTGCACCACACGGGCTTGGGCAACACAAGTTTGTTAAAATTGTTTGAAACATAATGAAATCGCACAGTTCATGGACTATAGTGATGTACTGTTAACATATTGTTTAAAAATATATTTTATTGATTTTTTACAGAGATTTTTTACGTACATGCCCTTGACTAGAATCAAACCTGGGACCTTTCAGTCCGCAGACCGACGCTCTATCCATTGAGCCAAATCGGTTTCGGCGTGTAAACATAATTTTTATGTGCACGGTGAACCACTAAACATGTGACTGTCTTTATTACAGCTGTTCTGGAATCAGATACTTACTGTCTTCCCGGAATACGTGTATGGCACACCTCTGATGTCTTTAACTTGTTCTCCTTTGTTTGCAGTGAATACCAAGTGGAGTCAAAGGCATTAGATCCAATCCTTGATTCTAGCCACACCGCTGCACAGAACTGAGGCTTCTGATTGCTTTAGGCACAGATGATATGAAGGACCAGTGTCATTTTTGTGTTGTGAACTTTGCATAGTGAGTTCAACTGTTAAAAGGTTTTTCATCCAGTAACATTTTTACCCACTGGAATTTTGTCTACTCTGCTAGCTGTCATTGAATACATGTGAAGTAATTGGTTGATAATTATGGGCGAAATCAATTATTTTATGAGCTGTTCAGACATGTCTGCACTCTATAAAACTTTATCAGGATGTTAGCACTTCAATAAAAATCATGTCTAAGTTTTCCTAACTTTATGTTTACCCAAAGTATATTTTATACATGAAGAGGAGAGCATAACACTCTGGTTTTGGTTTGCCATATTCAAGATGTCTTTTGGCCCTGGCAGTTCTGACTCAATTTTTAGAGCATTTCCCACATTCTGAATTACCTTAGGTTATCCTTATCAAAGTTACGTACCTGGGTTGCGGGTTTGGTCCCTGGCCCTTAGTTGTAATATGTGTGAGAGTCAACCCATCCAATCTCTCTCTCACAGTGATGTTTCTGTCTCTTCTGCCTCTCCCCTTCCACTTTCTCTAAAATCTAACAGAAAAAATACCCTCAGATGAAGATTAACAAAGAAAAAATAAGGCCTCAATTGTTTTACAAGGCAAAGCAGTAAGTTCAGGAACTGCAAGCTGGTAAATTTCATCACAAGTATCATGTGAGACCAACACATCCCTGGAACTGGTAGTCATTTCTCTGTAAGCTTGAAGCAGAAGTTGGGATACTGACTGAAATCCATGTCTAAATTAGTCATTAAGGGAAAGCTGACTACTGAGGGTTTGGTTATTCCTAGACTGCTACAATATATGAAACCAGAGGTCAGCTTCCCAGAACACATTAGGCCATGACTGTTGCAAAAAGTCTTAAGCACATTCCAGTGGGAAAATTAAATAACTTTAGCCTCATAAATCTAGGAAGAGTCCCGGCCAATCAGAAAGTATAACGTATTTACACACGCTTCTCTTAAATGAAACTTATGGGAATCTATCCACTGTACATACTCAGATGCGAGTCTCAATTCAGACAAATGAGTTCTGAAGGAATTTCCTCCAGGGCTTTTACACTGAACTGAAAATTGATTTCTCTAGCACTTCTAAGGACTTTCCCTTATGTGAACTCTCTGATGTTGCAAGAGCGTAGATTTCCGTATAAAAAGTTTCCCACATTCATTGCATGCGTAAGGCCTTTCTCCAGTGTGACCTCTCCGGTGTTGACTGAATTGGGAACTATCCCTAAACAGTTTTCCACATTCACTGCATTCGTAAGGCCTTTCACCAGTGTGAACTCGAAGATGATAACGAAGTTTGGAACTACAGATAAAAGATTTCCCACATTCACTGCACTCATAGGGCCTTTCTCCTGTGTGAACTCTCTGATGGTAACGAAGGGTGGAACCGGAGGCAAAAGATTTTCCACATTGACTGCATTTGTAAGGCTTTTTTCCTGTGTGAACTCTCTGATGATAAGACAGTGTGTCACTACTGGCAAAAGTTTTCCCACATTCCCTACACTCATAAGGCCTTTCACCAGTGTGAACTCTCTGGTGTCGAACTAGTATCGAGCTGCTGGTAAAAGATTTCCCACATTCAATGCACTGGTATGGCCTTTCTCCCCTGTGAAGTCTCCGATGATAACCAAGACCAGAGGTAGAGGTAAAAGATTTCCCACACTCACTACACTTGTAAGACCTTTCTCTATTATGAATTTTCTGGTGTATTGAGAGGGAAGATTTGTGGCTAAAAGATTTCCCACATTCATTACACTCATAAGGTCTCTCTCCAGTGTGACCTCTCTGATGTTTAGTGAATTGTGATCTATCCTTAAAAGTTTTTCCACACTCACTGCACTCATACGGCCTTTCCCCGGTATGTACTCTGTGATGATAACGGAGGCTCGAGCTAAAAGTAAAAGATTTTCCACATTGATTGCATTTATAAGGCCTTTCTCCTGTGTGAACTCTCTGATGGTAATTGAGGGTGGAACTAGATGTAAAGGATTTGCCACATTCGCTGCATTCATAAGGCCTTTTTCCCGCATGAGTTCTCAGATGATAGGAGAGGGTGGAGCTAGAAGTAAAGGATTTTCCACATTCAGTGCACACATAAGGTTTTTCTCCTGTGTGAACTCTCCGATGTTGAATGAGTGTCGACTTATTGTTAAAAGATTTCCCACATTCACTACACTCATAAGGTCTTTCTCCTGTGTGTACTCTCTGGTGTAAAATGAGGTTATTTTTTCGAATAAAGGATTTTCCACATTCATTACACTCATAAGGCCTTTCCCCTGAGTGAGTTTTCTGATGATACTGGAAGTCAGATCTGGAGATAAAAGATTTCCCACATTCATTGCACTCATAAGGCCTTTCTCCTGTGTGAACACTCTGATGATAACGGAGGGCAGAGCTAGTAGTAAAAGATCTCTCACATTCAGTGCACTCATAAGGCCTTTTCCCAAGGTGGCCTCGCTCATGATACTGAAGCGTGGAACTACAAGTAAAAGATTTGCCACATTTGCTGCATATATAAGGCTTTTCTCCTGTGTGAATCCTCAGGTGTCTAACAAGTGTCCACCTATTGTTAAAAGATTTCCCACACTCACTGCAGTCATACGGCCTTTCTCCAGTGTGAACTCTGTGATGACAGCGGAGGCTCGAACTAAAGGTAAAAGATTTCCCACATTCACCACACTCATAAGGCCTGTACCCTGAATGAACTCTCAGGTGTATAAGGAGGTTATTTCTTCGGGTAAAGGACTTCCCACATTCACTACATTCAAATGGCCTTTCTCCAGTGTGAACACGCTGATGATAACGAAGAGCTGTACGAGTGATAAAAGATTTCCCACATTGATTGCACGCATGAGGCCTTTCTCCAGTGTGAACTCTCTGATGATAACGGAGATCAGACCTAGAGATAAAAGATTTCCCACAATCACTGCACCCATAAGGTCTTTCTCCAGTGTGAGAGCTCTGATGATAACTGAGGGCAGCGACAGAGGTAAACGATTTTTCACAGTCCTGACACTTATAAGGTTTTTCTTGCAAATGAACTTTCGGGTATTCAATGGACACTGCACAGAGACTAAAAAGCTCTGTACATCTGCTGCACACATAACTGTCTTCCCCGTTGTGTTGTTCTTGGGTATTAATGAGGACAGTTTTGTGGCTTAAAGATTTCCCACATTTGCTGCATTTGTACCTCCTTGGACCTACATGAATTTTTCGATGTTGCCTGAGGGTTGAACTTCCACTAAAGGTTTTTCCACTTTTGCCACACACATAAGTACTTTTTCCAGTGTGGAGTCTGCAATGAGTAACAAATGGGGACTTGTACCTGAATATTTTTCCACACTCACTGCACACAAAACATTTTCTTGCAGTATCGACATCCTGGTCCGGAACAAGCAGGCGTTTGGGGTTAAAGGCCTTTTTGCATTTCCCTGGAGGGTCAGGACTTGCTCTGCTTTGTGAAGGTGCCTCCCACTGGAAACCCTCCTTCGGCTCCTTTGCTTTCTGAGTCAGCTGCTGCTGCTGCTGCTGCTGTCCCAAGCTGGGCAGGGAGTCCCCCTCACCCTGCTCAGAGGTAAAGGTCTTCTCTGACATGTGGATGCTGCAGCTTTTTGTGAATGAGGCCGTGTCGGCACTACTTCCGAAGGGTTCCTCTCCCACGGGCTGCTCCTCAGGCGGGTGACAGTTTACACGGAAATAAAACCGCTTTGCGCACGCCCCGCACCGCAGCAGCTTCTGGCTGTGCTGCGTCCCCTGCTGCTCGACCAGGCGGAAAACGTCCCTCAGGACCGGCCCGCAGCGCCCACAGGGGTGTCTCTCCTGGGAAGACGAGGCTGCCTTGGGACTCTTCCCCTGCGACACGCCCTCAGAAACCCTCTGTTCCCCGTGTGCTTCCGCGTCGTCCGCTCCACAGCAGCAACCTGAACGCAAAGAAAAGCTTTTGAATTACATGTTGACTAAAAGGAAGGGAGAAACACATCTATATATGAAACACTTTGCAAAAGAAGGAAATTCCGTTGGAAGGAATGGCTGACTACTTTGTGCTACTAGGCTTCTAAGGTAAGAAATTGATGAAGACACAACCAGGGGAAGGATATGTATGGGTCTGACACAACAAAGAGAGGCACAGCACACAATGCACTTTCTATGCCACCCGATTCCTGCATATCCTTTGCTGCTGTTGATGTAGAAGCATACGTGTAAACTCATTACCATCCAAATGTAATGTATTAGCTGCTATCTGAGGTCAATACAGAAATTTTCAACATCTCACAGCATAATCTGTGAGGACACGCACTGTTGAAGAGCACTGAGGAAAGAGTGGTCAGAGGGCAGGTGGGATGGGAGTCGAGGGAGGGGGAATATCCGTGGGCTAGAAACCACAGCAGACACGGTAAGTTTCAAAGCTGGAGAAATGGGTTTGGCTACTGGCAATGACACAAACCCTCTGGTGAGCAAAGACAGGTTTGTGGTATGACCTGAACAACGTCCTGACAACACAATTTTTACAACTGCCAGTCACTAGGACCACACCCCTGTGAACCCGCTTGGCCATGGCTAGACAGAGACCATCCTGTGATACATGCAGAGAGGACTCTTCCCCGAAAGTCCTAGCAGGGCAACTACATACAACATGGGTGACAGAAGGAAAGAACACGTGAATGGAGAGGTCTGTTGCAGAGTAACTGAGCACACAATGTACCCAGAAAGCACATCTAGGTGAGGAATGTCAGCAATGTGGTAGAGGAAACCAGCTTAAAGGAGAACAAAGACACAAAAAAATCACTGGGAACACCAGCGTAGTGAAGACACCTGGAGAAGAAAAAGAAAGAAAGGCGGGAGCCATGTGTATCAGCCAAAGGGTAAATGCCATCCCGTGCCAACGTCCTCCTCTGTGGAGGAGGAGAAACCTTTTCCAGAAAGACCCTGGACAGCCCGCACAGCAGAGCTGGCTGAGTGACCACAGGCATGGATCCCAGCTGACTGCTCTACAGTGGCCACACCGCACACCCCACCCAACCCCAGAGCCACAACTGTCCCTGAAATGCCAACATTAGATAACCTGACCCCATTGCTGTCACACGAATGCCTGCTTCTCAGGCACCAAAGCCATGGGCAATATGGATGGCTGACTCCTCAGATATTAGCTCCTTGTGTGTGTAGCTGTGCTCTGCTCACAGGTTCAATCACTGATCAGGGTGTGACTGCATCTCACACAGCAAAGTGAACGCCACTGGGGGTTTTAAAATCAGATACAAATTCCATCACCACCATGAGGACACCCTGCACTCGACATCTAAAGGGAACAACTGGGCCAAAAACAGTTGTTCCCTTTGGAGAACAGAATCAGCACGTCTACAGCAATCTTCTTCACTGATGTGAGCACAGAAAGCCTTAGCTATGGAGGACACCTGCGATGTCACTAACACTGACTCCAGGAAACACAGCTACCGGGAGTAGGCGGTTTGGGTTCGGCCTTGTAGTCAGAACTGCAAGACCAGCCAAGTCAGCACAGTGACACCTTCCCAAGGTGAAGCTCTTCCCACTGAAACCTTTCCAGAAAGTCAAAGTAATCCACCCTCTGAAATGTACAGGCATCACACAAGGCTACAAATAAAAAACCCCCCAAAACAAAGCAAAAACCAAACAATGAAACAAAACAGTTTAAAAAAAAAAATCAAGGAAACATGACACCCCACCAACCAAAGGAACACAAATTTAATAATCACTCCAAAGAAATACACATCTGTGTATGGTCAGAAAAGGATTTTAAAATAAATAATTTACACAAGCCCAGCAACCTACAAAAAAAAGAAAGAAAAAAAGAGAGGGAGGGAGGGAGGGTAGGTGGGAGGGAAAGAGGAAGGGACATACAATTGCCCTGGCTGAGATAGCTGAGTTGGCTGGAGTCCCAATCACAGGAAGGTACTGGGTTTGATTCTCAGTTAGGGCACATACCTATGTTGTGGGTTAGCTCCCCAGTCAGGGTGCATACAAGAGGCAACAAACCAATTTCTCTCTCATATCAATGCTTCTCTCTCTCACTCCTCCCCTTCTCTCTCTCTAAAAGTAATTTAAAAAATAAAAATTTGCCTAAACCGGTTTGGCTCAGTGGACAGAGCGTCAGCCAGTAGACTGAAGGGTCCCAGGTTCCATTCTGGTTAAGGGCATGGACCTAGGTTGTGGGCACATCCCCAGTGGGGGGTGTGCAGGAGGCAGCTGATCGATGTTTCTCTCTTATTGATGTTTCTAGCTCTGTCCCTCTCCCTTCCTCTCTGTGGAAAATCAATAAAATATATTTTAAAAAAAGAAAACCAATCGATGTGTCTCTCACATGGATGTTTCTGTCTTTCCCCAACCTTTCCAATCTCTCTAAAATTCAATGGAAAATAACATCCTCAGGTAAGGATTAACAACTGTTTTGCAGTTGAAGTTGGTAGCTTAGAAAGTTTTAATTTTAAGATTTTATATAAGCCTCTGCAATCACAAAGCAAAATGCAATAGTAGATACACAAAAGGCAAAGAATAAAAACATCCCACTGCCATAGCTGGTTGGGTCTGTAGATAAGAGCACTGGCCTGTGGACTAAAGGGTCCCAGGTTCGATTCAGGTCAAGGGCATGTGCCTGGGTTGCAGGCTTGATCCCCAGAAGGGTATGCAGGAGGCAGCTGACCTATTCTCTCTCATCACTGATGCCTCTATCCCTCTTTCCCTTTCCCATTCACTCTCAGAAATCAATAAAAATATTTATAAAAGATATGTTATCTATCTATACATACATACATACATACATGCACACATATATAGATATAGAGATGGAATTTTTAAAAGATAATGACATTACAAGAAAAGACTGTAACAGACTAACATTCCTAATAAATATAGATATAAAAGAACAACAAACCCTCAACAAATTAATAGCAAACAAATTCAACAGCATATTTAAAAAATCATAAATTGTAATTACATGGGATTTATCCCGTGAGTGCAAGAATGGTTCATCATAAACAAAATCAATAAATGTGCTTTACCACATTAACAGAA
The DNA here is from genome assembly GCF_014108245.1 of Pipistrellus kuhlii. Classification (NCBI taxonomy): domain Eukaryota; kingdom Metazoa; phylum Chordata; class Mammalia; order Chiroptera; family Vespertilionidae; genus Pipistrellus; species Pipistrellus kuhlii. Next base: position 564,875 of record NW_023425594.1, on the reverse strand, counting down.
CGAGGGGGGGAAATCTTATGATCATCACAATAGATGCAGAAACACATTTAAAATAATTCAGAATTCTTTCATAAAACCTCACAAAATATTAGATGTAGAGGCCTGGGACGGGAAGCTCAATTGGTTAGTAGGGGTGTTGAACTCAATCAGAGAAGGGGCCAAAATCTAAAATCCAGCCTAAATCGCGGGCCGAATGGTTTACTGAACAGTCATAAACTGTCATTGTGATGGAAACGCAGCAGAGTGCAGTGATGACAGCGCGGTGCGGGCCACATTGCAAGGCCTGGCGGGACGGATTTGGCCCGCGGGCCTTGTGTTTGACACATGTGGGTTAGAGTGTCAGCTAATAATCCAAGATTGTAGGTTTGATCTATAGTCAGGGCACATTTAAGAGGAATAAAAGAATGCATAAATAAATGGAACAATAAATTGAAATTTCATCATCTCACTTTCTCTCCATTCCTCTAATTAAAAAAAAATATATATTTTATTGATTTTTTGCAGAGAGGAAGAGAGAGGGAGAGTTAGAAACATCGATGAGAGAGAAACATCCATCAGCTGCCTCTTGCACACTCCCTATTGGAGATGTGCCTGCAATCAAGGTGCATGCTCTCGACTGGAATTGAACCTGGGACCCTTCAGCCCATAGGCCAACGCTCTGTCCACTGAGCCAAACCGGTTTTGGCCCCCTCTCTCTTTTTTAAATAAAAATTAAGAAAAATCACCCTGGCCCATGCTGTTTAGTGTTAGAGCCTTGTCCCTGGAAGAAGGGGTCAAAGGCTCACCTCATGGTCAAGCTTACAAGTCTAGTTTGTGGGTTCATGTCTCACCAGTGCAGGAGGTAACCAGGTCACCGTGTCTCTCTCACATCAATGTTTCTCTGTCCCCTCCTCTCCTTCTCCGTCTTTCCCCCTCATTTTTAAAATTAATTTATTTTATTATGGCCTCACATAATTGTCCTTATCCCCCCATTCCCATCCCAAATCCCTCCCTACATATGTCCCCAACCCCCTGTTGTCCATGGACACTGGCCAGGCCCATATGTATGCACACAAGTCCTTTGGTTGATCTCTTCCCCTTACCCCCACCCTCTCCTACTTTCCCTCTGAGGTTTGAGAGTCTGATCACTGTTTCTCTTTCTCTGGGTCTGTTTTTGTTCATCAGTTTATGTTGTTCATTATTTCCTCTAGGTGTGTGGGATCATGTGATCCAAGAAATACCCTTATAAGAACCTAAATTGCAACAAGCAATAATGGTTATGCTGAGAGGCATATGAATCAGTCTGTAGTGAGTTCCTTTCTGGGCCAACAGTTCTTTTGAGTCCCATTTCAATGTCAAATAATTTCTTATGTGTACATGTCAGCCATCCTTCACTGTCTTTACAAATCAATGGAGAAAATATCCTTAAATGAAGATTTAAAAACATTTAAAATGGCCTGACCAGTGTCACTCATGGTTGGGCGACAATCTAGGAACCAGAAGGTCACGGTTTGAATCCCAGTCAGAGCATATGCACAGCTAACAGGCTTAGTCCCCCTTAGGTGGGGATGCAGGAGGCAGTGAACAATGATTCTCTCTCATCATTGATATTTCTCTCTCTCTCCTTTCCCTCTTGCTCTCTGAAATAAAATACCCACACACATATTAAGGGAGTAAAGCTGCCTGTGTTTGCAGATGATATTATCTGTCTATCAATCTATCTATATCTTTATCTATAAAATAAAGCGGTGATATGCAAATTATCTGTTATGGTGTCACATTCACAATGGTGGGTGGGCGTGCACAACTAGTCACCAGGAGATAGGTCAGCCTGCTCCACCCCCCACCCGCAGGTGGTGCCAGAGGTTCCCTCCACACCCCCGCCTCCCGCCTCCTTCAGAATCAGTTCGGGTCCCTCCAGGCCCCCACAGGAGCCTGTGGCTTACTCCTGCCTCCCTTGGAAGCAGCAGGGCTCCCGGTGGCAGTGCTGTGACTCCAGCCCGCTCCTGCTGGAGTGGTGGGAGGCTCACTGGACAAGATGGGACTCTAGTCTCATATAAAGAACATCCTAAAAACTGCAGCAAAACACCTCCCGCAGAAATAAACAAGCCCAATAACTTTGCAGAATTCCAGATCCACATACAACTTAGTGTATCAATACACTAACAATAAAATACCTGGATAAGAAATTTAGAAATCAATCTCATTCATAAAACCATTACAAACAATAAAATATTTAGCAACAAATTTAATAAAGAAGGTGAAAGATCTGAACTCTGAAAACCATAAGACAACTGATGAAAAGACCTGAAGATTCAAATTAATGAAAACACATCCTGTGTTCTTGGATTGAAAAAATTATTAATGTTAACACATCTCTCCTAACAAATGCAACATGATTCCATGCGTTCTCTACCAAAATCCAGTGGAATTTTTACCAGAAATAGAAAACAAATCCTAAAATTCAAACAGCAAATGATTTCTAACGGTCCAAGCAATTTTGATAAACAAGATCAGTAGAGTTACAGACATGAAACTTCATGATTAAAACCATATTACAAAACAAATTAGTCAAAGCTAACATAGACACACTGGTGTAAGAACAGAATACAGACAGCCCAGAAAGAAACCCACATATGTGGTCAAGTACTCTTTGACAAGGACACCAAAAACACAAAATGGGGGGGGGGGGGGGGGGAGAATAGTATCTTCAATGAACAGTGATGGACCCTAGCCAGGTAGCTCAGTTGGTTAGAGCACTGTCCAGATAAATAAAGGTTGTGGGTTCAATCCCTGGTCAGGGCACATATAAGAACCAACCAATGAGTGTGTAAATAAGAGGAAGAGCAAATGAATGTTTTCCTCCCTCATCCACTCCTCTCTCTCACTTGTTCTCTGTCTCTACAAGTGAAAAACAATGTTGAGAAAACTGGATATGCACCTACAATAAATAAACTGGGCCCCTACCTTATACCACTCACAAAAATTAATAAGAAATGCATTAAAAACTTCAATGTGACATAGGAAAATTTAAAACTCCTTGGCATTGTTTTTGGCAATGGTTTTTAAATGTCACCAACAGCAGACACAACAAAGACAAAGGTGAAGGAGCTGAGCTACAGCAAATGAAAAGGCATCTGCAAAGCAAAGAAAGCAGACATGAGAAATGAAAAGCATGTGTAAAGGCTGTCTCATAAGGGAGAGCTAAAATATGCAAGGTGTTCATACAACTGAACAGCAACAAACAATCCAATTAAGAAATGGCCAGCCCTGGGTGGTGTGGCTCAGTGTTTAGAGCGTCAGTCCTAGCACAGAGGGATCATGGGGGGCATATTTGGGACAACCAGTCTAGGTAAGATGTCACATCGATGTTTCTCTCCCCACCTCCCACCCGTCTACTTTCTCTGAAAAGCAATGGAAAAAATATCCTCACGCGAGGATTAACAAAACAAAACAAAAAAGAGTACAGACATGCCTTTACAATGGTGTTCTCAACCCCCTTTCACAGAGGTTGCCTAAGACATCCTGCATTATCAGATATTTACATTTCGATTCATAACAGTAGAAAAATGACAGTTATGAAGCAGCGACGAAATAAGTTTATGGTTGGGGGTCCCCACAACATTTTAAGCTGTTTTAAAGGGTCGTGGCATTAGGAAGGCTGAGAACCACTGCTTTACAAGAACAAGTGAGTTCTAAGGACGGACTTAAGAGCATGGTGACTAGTTAGTGATGTCATGTAATTGAAATGCATGGAGAGTAGATCTTAAGCATTCACAGCATAAAAATACCAGGCAACTTAATATGGAGAGACACGTTTAATTAACTTTACTGTGGCCTTTACTTTGGTGATAGACACTCCCTTCCCCCAGCAGGAGGCAGAGTATAACCTAACCTGCACCTGAGGCCTGGACATTCCTGAGCACCTAACCAGCACCTTCTATGGACCATACACTGAACCACCAATCAGCACCTGCCAAATACCCTAAGCCCTTTTCCCAAGTACCTGAGTGACTATGTACCTTATCTGGACCACACATTAAGCCACCAACGAGCCCCATCCCTAGCCCTTCCTCCCCTCAGAGGCATGTTCCCCTCTGCATGGGCCACTGTTCTCCCCTGCGAGACAGTAGGCAGTACCTTCTCCTCGAATAAAGCCCATATTCCCGGTTTTCCGCTCTGTCTCATTGTTCACAGCCCACTGTACACATTATTTTTTTTAAATATATATTTCATTGATTTTTTACAGAGAGGATAGGAGAGGGATAGAGAATGAAAAACATCAATGAGAGAGAAGCATCGATCAGCTGCCTCCTGCACAACCCCCCACTGGGGATGTGCCCGCAACCAAGGTACATGCCCTTGACCGGAATCGAACCTGGGACCCTTCAGTCCGCAGGCCGATGCTCTATCCACTGAGACAAACCGGTTTCGGCCCACTGTACACTTTAACACACACAAGTCTGTATTGCAACCAGGCTGGGAAACAGAAAAGGAAGACAGATCTAAACAGGACACGCTGCGCAGGAGAGCCTTGAAGAGGAGCCCGGCTTCAGATAAGCACGACCCAGACCACACCTGCGAGTCCCGGCACAGGCGGCAGGAGGACTGACCGGGACGGGAAGGGACCACACCAGGAGACGGAGGGGGATGGGTCCGGACACATCAGCCCAGACACTGAGCATCCGTGAAGCTCGATGCAATGCGACTGGCTGACCTTGAATCCTGCCCAAAGGGCTCAGCACTGGGAGCGCAGGGGAGAGAAGAGGGCAGTGCAAACCCACAGGCCCAGCAGCACAGCAGCCACCCCGCACCCAGCCCCGCTGAGGTCCAGGCCCGCGGACTGAGAGAGCCGAGAGGGGGAGGGAGGAGAGTCCAGCCCGAGTCCCAGGTGAGGCCGTGAGTCTTACCCAGAGAGGACACGAGGGCAAAGTTCTCCAGCATCACACGCACGTACAGGCGTCTCTGGGCCTCGTCCACCAGCCTCCATTCTTCCCGCGAGAAACGCACGGCCACGTCCTCCAAGGTCACCGCGGCCTGTGAGAACGGGGACAGAGGACACCGTGACCATTCTGAGCCCGAGAACCCGCAGCCCCTCTCCCCAGGCATCTACCCCCCACTCCCCTCCAAAGCTCCCCTCCGAGGAACCCCACAGGGGACACAGGAGCCAGGGGGTACCCCCCTTCCGATCCTCAGGGTCCCTGCATGCCTGCGGGCCTGCCCTCAGCCACAGCGGGCAGCAGGGCACAGAGGTGGAACCCAGCTCGGTCCCGGCCGTGCAGGGCCCCCATCATGGCATGCATCCCCCTCGGGGTCTCTGGAGTGAGACAGGGCACCGCCCAGCCCGGGCTCAGGCTCCACCTGGCAGACCCCCATGCTCGGCCCCGGGACCCTAACTCCCACGTCCCCGCACTGCGCACAGCCTTCTGCAGACCGCACCCCGCCCCTCCCGTCCCCGCGGCGCCCCCACAGCCACGCACTCGGGGAGCCGCCGCTGGACAGGCCTCTCCGCACCGCTGGCCCCGCGTCCCCATCCGCCCCGGGAGCTCCCGCAGCTCAGAGGCCCCGCCCCCTCCCCGTCCTCCCTCCCCGCGCCCCGGGCCTGAGGGGCTCCCCGCCGGGCACAGGGACCCGGAAACGCCCTCGCCCTCCCAGCGCCCCCACATTCCGGGGACCCCGATCGGGAGGGGAGGGGGAGCTGTGTCCGCTGTCACCTCCTCCCCCGCCTCCTCCGCCCGCGGAGCCCCCGGTCCTCCTCCTCCCGGGGCCTGGGGCCGCCCGCCGGGGGTCACGTGACTGCCCGCATCCCCTTCCCCTCGGGGCGCGGGCCCGCTTCCGCCCCGACCAGCCGCGCCGCCGCCATGACCGGCTTCCCGCCTGAGGGGGGCCACGGGGCCCGGCGGCAGGAGGGGACGGGGGCCCGCACCCCGGGCTGCGGGGCGGGGCGAGGAGGCGGGGACGCGCTCACCTCAGCCGGGCGCCTCCGCGCAGCCGCCGCCATCGGACCTGCGGGCGGGGCGGAGGGCGAGGAGAAACCCGGCCCCGCCCTGAGGCGGGTCCCTCGTGGGGTCGCCGAGCCTCGCCCTCACGTGTGGCGACAGCGGGGATCGGGACTCCGTGTCGCCTCCTGCCTCCCAATGCCTCCCGGCGACTCCAAGGCGGCAGACTCCGACAAGCAGCCGATATGGCCGCGAGGAGGACGATGCCGGAAGTCCCGCCCCAACTGGAGGAAATGCTTTTACCCTACTCTGCCACTGGCTCAACCCAGCGCGCGTGTTTCTGGGTAATGTAGTTTCTAGCCCTCCAAAGGCCACAGAGTTCTCCCTGGATAGCTGCTAGGACTTTTGCCCCTGGAGGCACCCTGTAAAGGGATGCTGCTCCCTGGAGGGCAGGGCTGGCTCTGGTTAATTGCAGCAAACACTCCATTCTGACCCCAAGGACCTGGAGATTGGTTCTGGGCTCAGCACCACAGTCTGTGCTCGCCCCTTCCCTCAGATGCCAATTGTAAGTCCACATGGCATCTGCGCTTCAGAACAAAATATATGTATCAATTTCAGTCAAGGGCAGATGGAGGTGTGGGGGAGACAGCGATTCAATGATTATCTATCATTATTGATGTTTCCATCTCCTCTCTGAAGTCAATTAAAAGAATAAATAATATAAAAATGAAAGAATACAAAATGAAAATATTAAATGAAAAGGCACGTGACCCAATTTAAGACCTTAAAAAAAGAGCAATTTCCTTCAAATGCATTGGCATGAGTGTCAGACCTTGCTTCAACTTTTTTGGGTGAGATTCCCTATCAATTGTACATACTTGGGTTGCAGGTTCAATTCCAGGACCATGTTGGGGCACATGGAGAGGCAATGAATGGATGAGTCTCTATCTCACCTGGATGTCTCTCTGTCTTTCTCTCTCCTCCCTTCACTTCCATTATCTAAAAATCAATGAAAGCCTCAAGCGGTTTGGCTCAATGGATAGAGCGTCGGCTTGGGGACTGAAAGGTCCCGGGTTCAATTCAGGTCAAGGGCATATACCTTGGTTGCGGGCATGTCCCCAGTAGGGGGTGTGCAAGAGGCAGCTGATGGATGACTCTCATCGATGTTTCTAACCCTCTATCTCTCTCCCTTCCTCTCTGTACAAAATCAATAATATATATATATATTTTTTTAAATATATTTTTATTGATTTTTTACAGAGAGGAGGAGAGAGGGATAGAGAGCTAGAAACATCAATGAGAGAGAAACATCAACCAGCTGCCTCTTGCACACCCCCTACTGGGGATGTGCCCGCAACCAATGTGCCCTTGACCGGAATCGAACCTGGGACCTTTTAGTCCCCAGACCGATGCTCTACCACTAAGCCAAACCGTTTTCGGCAATAAAATATATTTAAAAAAAAAAAAAAAAAAAGAAAGAAAAAAGAAAAAGAAAAAATATCCTCAGGTGAATATGAAGACAAACAAAAGTAATGGCATACCCTGTGTGCAAAACAAAATTCATGCTGATCCTAGAAGAAGGTGAAGTTGTCACCCCAGCTGTTTTGAAAGTGATTGTCTGGGTCTTCTAAAACTCATAGTAGCATTCAGGCTTCCCACAAGTACTCTTACAGGGGTCCTCAAACTTTTTAAAGTGGGGGCCAGATCACGGTCCCTCAGAGAGCTGGAGTATATGAACTACTAATTCCTACTGTAACACCTCAGCTGCGCTCACTGCCCAAAAAACCTGGCGGGCCGGATCAGACTCCTCTGCGGGCCGCATGTGGCCCGCGGGCCGTAGTTTGAAGACCCCTGTTAGAAGGAAGTGAGTAGCAATGCAAATTTTGTGGAAAGTGGTGAGCTAATTTCTCCAAAGTACTGTACCTCATAGGCAGAGAAAGGTTGAACCCTGATAAAAAAAACTTTACTTCTTTATGCTTGTAGAGCTCTGATAGGCTTATAATCTATGCCACAAAGAAAACATCCAAAATGAAAAGGACTGAAACAAAAAGGCTTTTATTTTCAAAACCAAATGGATATGTAACCGACCAGCCTTCTGATGGTGACTTCAGCGGTGGAAATATTCACCAGAGGTAGCTAGGGAAAAGATGTCTCTGATAAAAGTTTTTATCTAGAAGATAGAGCTGAACTCAAAGAATGTTCTCTGGGGCCAATAATGGGTCATGTACATGCCCCAAATAGAGCAAATGAAATGCAGATCACCTGCCAAAACCGGTTTTGCTCAGTGGTTAGAGTCGGCCTGCAAACTGAAGGGTCCCAGGTTCGATTCCAGTCAGGGGCATGTACATTGGCTGTAGGCACATCCCCGGTAGGGGGTGTGCATGAGGCAACTGATTGATGTTTCTCTCTCATGGATGTTTCTAGCTCTCTATCCTTCTCCCTTCCTTTCTGTAAAAAATCAATAAACTCTAACCAGTTTGGCTCAGTGGACAGAGTGTTAGCCTGCGGACTAAAAGGTCCCAGGTTCGATTCTGGTCAAGGGCATGTACCTTGGCTGCAGGCATATTCCCAGTAGGGGGTATGCACAAGGCAACTGATCGATGTTTCTCTCTCATCGATGTTTCTAACTCTCTATTCCTCTCTCTTTCTCTCTGTAAAAAATCAATAAAATACATATTTTTAAAAAATCAATAAAAATATATATATTAAAAAAATGCAGATCTCCAAGGGCTCATGTTATTCCGAATTTCCTCCAACTAATAAGAGAACAAAGTCAGATTCCCTGAGGACTTTAAGATGGTGACTGATAAAAAAAAAAATTAAAAAAAAATGGTGAATGATGAAAACTGTGGAGACTTGCTTAATGGTGGTTCAGGGGAGATGGATTCTGTCACAGAACTTTTCAGTGACACAAATCTGCACTATAAGCTCTGGACAGGCAAGTATAAAAGAAGTACAAGCCCTAACTGGTTTGGCTCAGTGGATAGAGCATCAGCCTGTGGACTGAAGGGTCACAGGTTCAATTCAGGTCAAGGGCATGTACCTTGGCTGCTGTCACAACCCTAGTAGGGGTGTGCAGGAGGCAGCTGATTGATGTTTCTCTATCATGGATGTTTCTAACTCTCTATCCCTCTCCCTTCCTCTCTGTGAAAAACAATCAATAAAATATATATATTTTTAAAAAGTACATATGCTTCCCACATAACATTATGGAAAATCTCCCTACTCTTGAGGATGGGATTTATGAAAGTCAGATAACTGAAGCCTGAGTTTCCTTCAGTGTTGTTAACACTGAACAAAGAAACTACAGTTCCTACACATCTAAAAACTTCCTCTAGCATGTATGTTCATTTGTCCTGAGGCTAGAATTTTTGTTAAATTTATCCACATTCATAGCACTCAAAGAGCCTTTCTTTTGTGTGAACTCTGATGAGTATGAACATGACAATTCCTGATAAAAGATTTCCCACAATCAGTACACTCATAAGGTCTTTTTCCACTGTGAACTCTCTGATGATAATGGAGTCCAGAGCTATGGGTAAAAGATTTCCCGCAATCATTGCACTTGTACGGTTTTTCTCCAGTATGAACTCGCTGATGTTTATAAAGGTCACTGTTCCTGAAAAAAGATTTACCACAGTCATTGCACTCGTAAGGCCGTTCTCCAGTATGAAGTTTCTCGTGGTTGTGAAGGTCACAGTTCCTGATGAAAGATTTCCCACAATCAGTGCACTTATAAGGTCTTTCTCCATTGTGAACTCTCTGATGATAATGGAGTCCAGAGCTATGGATAAAAGATTTCCCACATTCACTGCACTTGTACAAACTTTCTCCAGTGTGTAATCTCTGATGATAACAAAACAGAGATTTCCTCTTAAAAGATTTTCCACATTCATTACACGCATAAGGCCTTTCAGCAGAGTGAAGTCTCCGATGACGACGAAGGCAGGCTATTCTGGTAAAACATTTTCCACATTCACTGCAGTCAAAAGGTTTTTCTCCTGTGTGAACCCTTTGGTGTTCAATGAGGCTGGAACACTGAGTGAAGGTTTTCCCACACTCACCACACTCATAAGGCTTTTCTCCAGTGTGAGCCCTTTGGTGGTGAATGAGGCTGGAATTTTGGCTAAAGGATTTCCCACATTCACCACACTTATATGGCTTTTCTCCAGTGTGAACTCTCTGGTGTCTACTGAGGCCAGCACTTTGGCTAAAGGACTTTCCACATTCACCACACTCATAAGGCTTTTCTCCAGAATGAACACGACAGTGTTGAATAAGAATCCAATGTTCTTTAAAACATTTTCCACACTCACTGCACTCATAGGGCTTTTCCAATGAGTGAACTTTCTGATGATAATTAACTTCAGAGATTTCTTTAAAATATTTTTTCTTTTCAGTGCCCACAACACACTGCTTTCCAGTATCGATGGCTTTTTTACATTCTTTCTTGCAATGGCAACTTTTTTTGTTTTGAGATGTCACCCCAGATCCTGATTTATCCCTGGTATGAGAAGTCTGGTGCTGAAGTTGTCCTGAGACAGTAAGGATGCTGTCTCTGACCTTCTGATCGGTAAAAAGCTTCTGGGACACACTGAATGTGCAGCTTTTCGCAAGTGAGGCCCTGTCCACACCTCGTATCAAACGCTTTGCTCTCATGTGCTGCCCATGGTGCTGGTGACACTGTGAACTAAAATAAAATGACTTTGCACATGCCCCACACCTCAGCAGTTTCGTACTATATTGTGTTCCCTGCTGCTCAATCACCTGGAAAATGTCCCTCAAGACTGCACCACAACCCTCACAGGGATGGCTCTTCTGGGAAGATGAAGCTACTTTGGTCCTCTTTGCCTGGGACACTCTTATAGAAACGTTCTGTTCAATGGGTGCCTCCAAATCCCGACTTCCACAGCAGCAACCTAGGACAAAAGGAAACGCTGGTGAATTACATGTTGGTCTTACAGCAAAAGGTAACCTTGCCGGGCTGCAGTGGTTCCACCTATGGACCAGGAAAGGATTTGACTCCCAGGCAAGGCACATGCCTGGATTGCATGCTTAACCCCCTATAAGGTGCACGTAGGAAGCAGCCAAACAATGATTCTCTCTCATCCTTGATGTTTTTCTCTCTCCCTCTTCGTTACACTCTGAAATAAATGAAAAGATATTTTAAAAAGAAAAAAAATAATGGAAATCTCATCATAAATGTTCATCTATCACACCAAGGTGTGGTTCTATGGAATGATGTTCAAGAAACTTGTCTTAGAATCTGAGAAAATGGCTTTTATACATTAAATGGTCCCTAAATAGGGGGAGGGGAGGAATCCACAAGGAGAGTAACATGGTCTAGAATGATACAAAATGAGGAAGGATCTACTACCTGTTCCTCTGCAAAGGGCTTCCTACAGGACGTTTCTCGCTAGTTCCATGAGACTTTGTACAAGAATGTGAATGTGGCCCAGCCAGCATGCCTCAGTCGTTCATTGTATGCTGAGCTATGAACCAGGAAGTAATGGGTTGATTCCTGGTTCGGGGACATGCTGGGGTTGTGCTAGCGATCCTCAATGTGAGGCCTATAGGAGGCAGCCAATCAATGATTCTCTCTCATCACTGATGCTTCTATCTCTCTCTTCTTTCTCTTTTTCTATCTGAAATCAATAAAGAAAAAAAAAAAAAAAAAAAAATATATATATATATATATATATATATATATATACTTTAATATATTTTAATGATTTTTTTACAGAGAGGAAGGGAGGGACAGAGAGATAGAAACACTGATGAGAGAGAATCATCAGCTGCCTCTTGCACACCCCCTACTGGGGATGTGCCCACAACCAAGGTACATGCCTTTGACCAGAATCGAACCCGAACTCTTCAATCCACAGGCCAACACTCTCTCTACTGAGCCAAACCGGTTTCAGCAATAAAAAATATTTTTAACAAAAGAATGGCAGAAACCAATAAAAATTAACTGAAAAGAGCAGATGGTGTTCTGGTCAATACAAGGTATGGGTATATCCAATGTGGATCAGGCAAGGACCAAGATTGGACAGCAGTAAACAGAGTAGGAAGATAGGCTGACTAAGTGAGCAAACCTACATGGAAATGGCAAGGGTCAAAACGAAAGGGTTGAAGATGCCCTCGTTGTTTGCAGAGCATGCACTAGTGTGACCCTAGTGGCCTGTTCTGTGATGGACCTTGGGAAACTTTGCTCTTAGAATCCACAGCAGCCGCTGCAACACTGCACTTTACACCACAGAGAACCGTATAAAGCACATGTGTCAAACACAAGGCCCGCGGGCCAAATCCGTCCCGCCAGGCCTTGCAATGTGGCCCGCACCACGCTGTCATCACTGCACTCCGCTGCGTTTCCATCACAATTGACAGTTTATGACTGTTCAGTAAACCATTCGGCCCGCGATTTAGGCTGGATTTTAGATTTTGGCCCCTTCTCTGATTGAGTTCGACACCCCTACTATAAAGTATGGTGGCAGAAATTCCGATAAAAATCCCCTTGGCCTCAACTCACCCCATGAATATAACAAAAATCAAGATGGCAGTAAGAAATATGCACCCAAGTTCAGAAAAACTAAGTACACAAAGCAAATAATATCAGATCTGAAAGCAGAAGAAAATATGTTAGTAAAGAACTTCAATATTTCTTTTTCACGTTGTTTAGATCAGTGACCCCCAACCTTTCGGACCTCGAGAACTACCAGTTACAACTTCTGGTCTAGATCATCCCATCTGATATGAATACAGAAATACTGAAGTTTAACTACACTTTAGAGTAGGGGTGTCGAACTCAATCAGAGAAGGGGCCAAAATCTAAAATCCAGCCTAAATCGCGGGCCGAATGGTTTACTGAACAGTCATAAACTGTCATTGTGATGGAAACGCAGCGGAGTGCAGTGATGACAGCGCGGTGCGGGCCACATTGCAAGGCCTGGCGGGACGGATTTGGCCCGCGGCCTTGTGTTTGACACATGTGCTTTAGAGCAACTCTAATCCTGAATATAAATAGAAAATTGAGAAAAGGCATTCTTAAAAAAAAATTATATATATATATTTGATTTCGGAGAGGAAGAAAGAGGAAGAGAGAGAGAGAGAAACATCAATAATGAGAAAAAGAAAATCATTGATCGGCTGCTTCCTGCATTGCCCCTACTTGAGATCAAGCCTGCAACCCCAGAATCAAACCTGGGAACCTTCAGACCGCAGGCCCAAGGTCTATCCACACTGAGCCTAACCGGCTAGGCGGAGAAGAGGCAGTCTTGTCAAGCCACACATGAAATGATCTCTAGGTACATCCAGTTGTTACTGAAAGGGGACCAGGCTGAAGCAGATCTGCCTCAGGCCAGACTATACTGGGTGGGGTTTTTAATTTGAGTGAGCAAGATATGTCAATAGGAGTCCAGGTGATTTTGAGAGTGCATTTATTAAAGCTAGGGACATAGAAACAAAGAAAGAACTCAGGTAGAAGAAGAAACAAGAGAGGGCTTTGGCCCCTTGGAAAGGTTATGGGAAAGCAGTGTGCCAAGTGGGGCCTGCAGATAGCTCACTGGGATGTCAGAGACAAGGGGGAAATGGAGACAGGAGCTCAGCCAGTGTGGCTCAGTAGTTGACAGTCAACCTACAAACCAGGAGGCTGTGGTTTGATTCCTTGTCACGGCAAATATCTGGGTTGCCAGATCGACCCCTACTGTGGGGCATGCAGGAGGCAGCTGATCAATGATTCTCTCTCTTCATTGATGTTTTTATCTCTCTCTCCCCATCTCCCTTCCACTTTGAAATCAATAAAAAGTATATTTTAAAAAATTAAGAAAAATTAGAACTGACATATATATAAAATAGAAACAAGAAAGGCAAAAAAAAAAATTAATATCATTACTAAGAACTGATGTTTTTTTGTTTCTTTGTTTGTTAATCCTTTCCTGAGGATATTTTTTCCATTGCTTCAGAGAGAGTTCAAGTGAGGGAGGGAGGAGGAGAAAGAAAATAGGAAAACAGATGTGAGATACGTTGACTGGCAGACTCCTACAGGGGATGGGAAGTGAGGCCACAACCCAAGTATATGCCCTTGAATAAGAATTGAAGCCATGACCTTTGGATCCCTGGGCCGATGTCCTAACCATTGAGAAACACCAGGTAGAGAGATAGAAACATCAATAATGATGAAAGAAATGCCCGGTTGTAGGCTTGATCTCCAGTGGGGGACGTGCAGGAGGCAGCGGATCCATGATTCTCGTTCATCATTGATGTTTCTCTCTCTCTCTCCCTCTTCCTTCCCTCTCTAAAATCAATAAAAAATATATTTTAAAAATTTTGTTGTTAGTGTATAAAAATGGGAAGTGATGTTTGTATGCTTATTTTTGTGTCCCGTATCTGTTCTAAATTTATTTATTAACTTTAGAAGTTCATAGTGGTTCAATTCCGGTCAAGGGCATGTACATTGGTTGCGGGCCTATGCCCAGTAAGGGGTATGCAGGAAGCAGCTGGTCGATGTTTCTCTCTCATCAATGTTTCTAGCTCTCTATCTCTCTTCCTTCCTCTCTGTAAAAAAATCAATTAAAAAAAATATATATATATATCACAAAATAAAACAAACAGAACAGGAGTGAGCCAAAGAGTATTTGCTGCTGCTGCCCACAGCTGTCTGGGGGCAAGTCTCCTCAGAACCCTCAGAGCTTCAAACAGAAGAAACAAAGTACAATCCTGAGGGAAGGGGTGCAGGCGAGATCAAAGAAGAACGCACCAGGAGAGGGATGGTCTTACCCTGTGAGGACACGAGAGCAAAGTTCTCCAGCATCACATCAAGGTAGAGGCGTCTCTGAGCCTCGTCCAGGAGGTCCCATTCTGCCCTGGAGAAGTACACGGCCACATCCTCAAAGGACACACCAACCTGTTGGAATGAATACAACGGAGTCAGGAACAGTCTGTTGGAGACACCCACAATCCCGCTCTTCCCCACAGCCCACCACCTCCAAAGCTGCCCAGGTCTGAGAAGACACCCAGTCTTAGTGCCAGTGCTGTCTGCTCTGTCATCACAGTCCCATTAACCACACTGATCACCCTCCCAGCAACAGGAGGGGGAAGGAAAAGGGAGGGGAAGCAAGTAAATGCCATCTGAGCTCTGAGCCATGCCAGAACAGCTCCATCATTAATGCCTCACAAAACCACCGAGATGTCTATCTACTGAGCCACACTGGTCAGGGCCATAGCCCATGTGTTGCCGTGTCCCACAGGAGGGATCCTGGAGATGGAAGGGTCAAAAGTTCGATTCCGGCCAAGGGCATGTACCTTGGTTCCAGGCACATCCCCAGTGGGGGGTGTGCAGGAGCAGCTGATCGATGTTTCTCTCACATCGATTTTTAAAAATATAGATTTTTATTGATTTTTTTACAGAAAGGAAGAGAGAGGGATAGAAAGTTAGAAACATCAATGAGAATCATCGATCAGCTGCCTTCTGCACGCCTTCTCTCCGCCCCTCTGCCCATGTGCCCGCAACCAAGGCACATGCCCTTGACCGGAATCGAACCTGGGAGTTTTTAGTCCGCAGGCCGATGCTCTATCCACTGAGCCAAACCAGTTTCGACTCTCATCGATTTTTTTTTCTTGTTTTTAAATGTATATGTTTCAAGGAAAAAATGGTATTGAAGCCAAAACGAAGAGGAGAGCTAAGCAATTTTCTAGATGGGTTTAATTCCATGAGCCTTATGTGGCCTTTAAAGGCAGGGTTCCATGCACTAATTTCTCCTTGACAGGCTAACGGATGTTAATGACTTCAGGAGAGTAAATAAGGAGGCTTCATGGGAAAGACTGAGATCAGCTTATGTCCTTATAAACTGAACGATGCAGACATGGATCAAACCCATAGCAGCCATTCCCACAAAACCATCCACACTGATCCCAAGACCTACTGACACCTACAATAGCCTTAGCCGGTTTGGCTCAGTAGGTAGAGCATTGGCCATCAGACTGAAGGGTCTCAGATTCATTTTTCATCCTCGATGTTTCTAACTCTCTATCCCTCTCCCTTCCTCTCTGCAAAAAACATCAATAAAATATTATTTATTTATTTTTAAATTTCTTTATTGGTTATGGTATCACATAATTATCCTCATCCCCAATAAAATATATTTTTAAAAATTAAACAGCCGAAACCGGTTTGGCTCATTGGATAGAGCGTCGGTCTGCGGACTGAGGGGGTCCCAGGTTCGATTCCGGTCAGGGGCATGTGCCCTGGTTGGGGGTGCACGTCCCCAGTAGGAGGTGTGCAGGAGGCGGCTGATCCATGTTTCTCTCTCATCGATGTTTCTGGCTCTCTATCCCTCTCTCTTCCTCTCTCTACAAAATCAGTAAAATATATTTTTTTAAAAAAGAGCTACCACATGTACAAGCCTCCATCCGGGCTCCCAGGTGTAGCCCCACGTGACCACCTGCTCACGGGATGTTTCCCCTCACTGTCCCCCGGAGGCCCCTCACTGCCTCCCACCCCCTCACACCGATGTCGCCCCGCAGCCCCTCACTGCCTCCCACCCCCTCACACCGGATGTCACCCCGCAGCCCCTCACTGCCTCCCACCCCCTCACACCGGATGTCACCCCGCAGCCCCTCACTGCCTCCCACCCCCTCACACCGGATGTCACCCCGCAGCCCCTCACTGCCTCCCACCCCCTCACACCGGATGTCACCCCGCAGCCCCTCACACCGGGTGTCACCCCGCAGCCCCTCACACCGGGTGTCACCCGCAGCCCCTCACACCGGGTGTCACCCCGCAGCCCCTCACTGCCTCCCACCCCCTCCCACCGGGTGTCACCCCGCAGCCCCTCACTGCCTCCCACCCCCTCACACCGGGTGTCACCCCGCAGCCCCTCACTGCCTCCCACCCCCTCACACCGGGTGTCACCCCGCAGTACCTCGCGGTCCAGACGCGGGGCCTGGGCTGCAGGAGGGGAAGGGCGCCCCATGCCCGCCCCCCGGCGGCCGGGTTGGGTGAGGGAGGCGGGGAGGCCCCGAAACGCGCTCACCTCAGTCGGGCGCCTCGTCGCGGCCTCCGCCATCGGGCTCCGCGGGCGGAGCGGGACGGGGGGCGGCGGGTACACTCCCGCCCTGAAGCGGGTCCCTCGCGGGGTCTCGGAGCCTCAGGCCTCCGTCTGTGCGGCAGGGACCGCGCCTTTTCGGCGCCCTCTCCGTTCTGTCACTTCAAAGGCGGAACAGAATGTGCCCCTAGGAAGCCGGAAGTCCTGGTGGAAATATCCCGGAAATGCTTCCCAAGCGGGACGTAGCGCACGGCCTTCTGGGTAATGTAGTTCAAAGTGCTCCAGAGGCCACAGGTTGGCCATTGTGAGCAAATAGGACTTTAGCTCCTGGAGGGACCCTGTAGGGATGCTGCTCCTTGGAGGGCAAGGTTGGCTGCTGGTTAATTGCAGCAAACGCTCCATTCTGACTCCAATGACCTGGAGATTGGTTCTGGGCTCACACCCACTACTGGGGATGTGCCCGCCAACCAAGGTAAATGCCCTTGACTGGAATAGAACCTGGGGCCCTTGAGTCTGGAGGCCGATGCTCTATCCACTGAGCAAAACCGGTTAGGGCGGAACTGGGGATCTCTTGATGCATGGGTCAGGGCATAACAGACTATTGCTTAAGTGTGTGTGTGTGTGTGTGTGTGTGTGTTTATTCATTTCTGACAGAGGAAGAGAGAGGGGAGATAGAAACATCAATGATGAGAGAGAATCATTGATCAGTTGGTTCCTACACACCTACTAATGGGGATAAGAGCCCACAAACCTAATATGTGCCCTGACCTGGGTTTGAACCCTGATTTCCTGACTAAAATGTCCATATTCAATCACTGTGCTCCACCAGCTGGGCACAAGAGGCTATTTTTAAACAGAAAACCACAGGCCCCAAATGGCATCATTCATGCTGAAAGCCCCATGGCAACAAATATATATCTATCAACAAGTGAATATAAAAATCAAGTGAATAAAAAATCTGATGAACAGAATAAACTGAATATAATAGAATCAGGGGCATAGAAAGGGAGTGGACTGGCAATTCTCAGGGGGCAAGGGGTGTGGGGGTTCAGGAAAAACTGAACAAAAATCGTACACCTATGGATGAGGACAGTGTAGGGGAGGTAAGGGCAGAGGGTGGGGTGGGAACAGGGTGGAGGGGAACTATGAAGGGAAAAAGAGGAACAATTATAATCTTCATGCTTGTAGAGCCCAAATATGCTTACAAACTACACCACAAACACCCAAAATCAGAGAGGCTTTTATTATGTTAAAAACCCAAAGGACATCGACCCAACCAATCTTCTGACAGTGGCATTGACAGTGATAAAATAGTCACTAGAGGTATCTAGAAAATCATGTTCTTAAAAATATATATTTTTCCCCCCGGGAACGAAACTCAGATGATGTTCTCTGGGTCAACAATGCATAAGGTCCCAAACACAGCAAATGAAATGCAGATCTCCTAAAGGCTTACGTTACTCCTAATATCCTTTAACTCATAAGAGAACAAAGTCAGCTTACCTGAGGACAATAGGATAGTGACTGATGAAAACTGTGGGGACCTGCTCAGTGTTGGTTCAGGTGAAATAGATTCTGTCACAGAAATTTGCAGGGACACAAATCTGCAGTAAGCCCTGGGCAGGTTAGGAAGTATAAACAGAAGTACACATGCTTCCCACATAACTATCATTACGAGAAATCTCCCTACGTGGAGGATGAGATTTATGAAAGTCAGATGACTAAAGCCTGACTTTCCCCCAGTGTGGTTAAACACTGAACAAAGAAACTACATTTCCTACACATCTACGAACTTACTCTAATGTGTACTCTCATGTGTCCAGAAGTTAGGATTTTGGTTATAATCTGAACAGTAAAGATTAAATTTTTTTTTAGCCAAAACCGGCTTGGCTCAGTGTATAGAGCGTCCGTCTGTGGACTGAAGGGTCCCGGATTCGATTCCAGTTAAGGGCATGTACATTGGTTGTGGTTACATCCCCGGTAGGGGGTGTGCAGGAGGCAGCTGGTCAATGTTTCTTTCTCATCGATGTTTCTGACTCTCTATCCCTCTCCCTCTCTGTAAAAAATCAATAAACTATATTTTTTTTAAAAAAAGATTACATTTTTTAAAAAAAGAGAAAACCAGGGAGACTTTACCTTGCTTAGGTGGCCCCCACAACCACCAGACCTCAATCCAATTGAGCATTTGTGGGAAGATGGTAAAAGAGCCATCAGGCAGCTGGTTCCACGACCATCAAATCTCACAGAATGAGACAGTGCTATTCATCAGGCACGGTGTCAGATTCCTCGCATCACCTTTCAACATCCTGTGGAGTCAATTCCCAAGAAGAATCGCCAGCCGAAGTCGGTTTAGCTCAGTGGATGGAGCGTCGGCCTGCGGACGGAGGATCTCTGCAATGTCCCCTTCCTGATCCTCCCCCATAGCTAGCCCAGGCGTTGGAATGTTACACCGCCCTGGCAGTTAGCCAAT
Organism: Pipistrellus kuhlii; assembly: GCF_014108245.1. Taxonomy (NCBI): domain Eukaryota; kingdom Metazoa; phylum Chordata; class Mammalia; order Chiroptera; family Vespertilionidae; genus Pipistrellus; species Pipistrellus kuhlii. The sequence continues at coordinate 545,445 of NW_023425594.1, read as the reverse complement.
CCTGTGTTGCCAGGTCCTTACCACCTTGTCACTCAGTGACTAAACCAATTATACACTGTCAAAGACCCCGCTGCGTAGGCAACCCTGCCCCGCTTTGTTCCTGCTGTATATATACTGCTGTTCCAAAAATAAAGTTTGAGGCTTGATCAGAACTTTGTCTTGCCTCCATTTCTCCATTTCCCCTGTCCCTTCTTTTCATCCTCCACAGGTCCTCCCTCTCCCCACGTTGCTGTGCCCTGAGGGTCAGGGCACTAAGGGAAGACTTATGGCTAAAGAATTTAGCATATTTTTTTGTAATCAAACACCTTTCTCTCGTGTGAACTATACTCTGTTAATTGGAGTAGAAAGTGTCCTTAAAAGATTTCCCCAGGGGTGGGGAGGCAGGGGTAGGTCTCCCATATTCTCTACAATCCTGAGGCCTTTGTGTGAATACGCTGGTGTTCGACAAGGTGATGTCTCCGGATAAAGGATTTCCCACATTCAATGCACACATAAGGCCTTTCTCCTGTGTGCGTTCTTTGATGTCGAATGAGGGCTGAGCTACAGGGAAAAGATTTCCCGCATTCACTGCACTCATAAGGCTTTAATCCGGTGTGGACACTCTGATGATAACGCAGGCCTGTCCCGGTTGAAAAGGATTTCTCACATTCTCTACACTGAAAAGGCTTTTCTCCAGTGTGAACCCTCCAATGTTCGATGAGGTAAGAATTTGTCCTAAAGGATTTCCCACATTCAGTACACTCATATGGCCTTCTGTTTGTATGTACTCGCTGATGTTTATGGAGGGAGTAATTAGTGGTAAAAGATAATCCACATACACCGCACTCATAGGGCCTTTCTCCCGTGTGAATTCTCAGATGGGTCAGAAAGTAACATTTTTGGGTGAAGGATTTGCCACATTCGCTGCACTCGTAAGGCCTGTCTCCTGTATGAATTTTCTGATGATTTCTGAGGTTGAAACCAGAAGCAAAAAACTCCCCACATTCACTGCACTGATGTGGCCTTGCTCCTGTGTGAACTCTCTCGTGGGTAATAAGGTGATGCCTTTGGATAAAAGATTTCCCACAGTCACTGCACTTATAAGGTCTTTCTCCACTGTGCACTCTCCTGTGATTAGTAAGCTTGGAACCAGATGAAAAAGATTTCCCACATTCAGTGCACTGATAAGGCCTTACTCCAGTGTGAACTATTTGGTGTATATGAAGGTGTAGTTTTAGCATAAACGATTTCCCACATTCACTGCACTGATGAGGTCTTTCTTTTCTGTGTACTCTCTGATGCTGATTGAGGATGAAAACAGACGTAAAAGCATTCCCACATTCACTACACTCATAAGAATGTCTCCCACTATGAACTATCTGATGCTGAGTGAGGTAAGATTGTTGGCTGAAGGATTTCCAACATTCACTGCACTCGTAAGGCCTTTTTCCCGTGTGAACTCTCTGGTGTAGAATGAGTACGGAGCTACTGGTAAAGGACCGCCTACATTTACTGCACTGGAAAGGCCTTTCTCCTGTGTGCACTCTCCGGTGTAGAATAAGGACAGTTTTCCTGGTGAAAGATTTCCCACACTCATGGCACTCATGAGACTTTTCTCCAGTGTGAACTCTCCAATGTAGAATGAGGTAAAATTTTCTTCTAAAGGACTTCCCACACTGAGTGCACTCATAACGCCTTTCTCCAGAGTGAACTGTCCTTTTTCGCACCAGGATGGAGCTCCGGCTAAAAGATGGCGCACATTCACGGCACAACTGACATTTTTCCCCGGTGTGACTTCTCCAGGGATAAATGAGGACAGATTTTGGGTGCAAGAACTTCCCACAGTTGCCGCACTTGGACTGCCTTGGCCCGCAATGAAATCTCCGATGCTGAGTGAGGGTTGAGGCTCGCCTAAAAGACTGGCCACATTGGCCACACACGTGAAGGCTTTTACCTGTATGCGCTCTCTGGTGAACGGCGAATGAGGATTGATCTCTGAATGTTTTCCCACATTCACTGCGCACAGCATACTGTCTTCTGCTGTGGATCTCCGAGACCGGAGCATGGGTCTTTCTGGGGCTGATGGCTTTCTTACAGTCTCCCTGGGTAAAGTGACGTTTTCCGGTTTTGTTGGGCTCCTCTCTGGTGTGAGTCGTCTGCTGCTGGAGATGTTCTGAGGTGGCCAGGAAGCCCTTCCCAACTTTATCCCAGGGAAAAGGCTTCTCTGAAACATGAAGTTTATACCTCTCCACCAACAGGACCCTGTCTCCACCACTTCTGAAGGCCTTCTTTGCCAGGTGCTGCTTCTGGTGATTTTGAAAGTTTGCGCCCAAATAAAATTGTCTCAGACCCAGCCTACACCTGACCGTGTTCTGGATGTGTGGGGTTCCTTGGTGCTCAGCCAACTGGAATATGTCTCTCAAGACTGGACCACAGCTCTCACAGGGGTGGGTTGTCAGGGAATTCAGAGCTGCCGTGGAGGGGCTGGACGGTGACACTCCTGCACAAACACTCTGTTCACAGGGCGCTCCACAGCAGGGGCCTGGATGTAAATAAATGCTAATGAAGTACATGTTGACTATAAGAATAGGGCAATGCAGGGCTGTGGGATTGGCTAGGGAGAGGTCAAGTTGGGGGAGGAGGGGAGATATAATACTTTAAACAATAAAGAATTGAAATTTAGGCCTAACTGGTTTGGCTCAGTGCATAGAGCATCGGCTTGTGGATTGAAGGGTCCCAGGTTCGATTCCGGTCAAGGGCATGTACCTTGGTTGTGAGCACATCCCTGGTAGGGGGTGTGCGGGAGGCAGCTGTTGGATGTTTCTGTCTCATTGATGTTTCTAGCTCTCTATCCCTTCCTCTCTGTAAAAAATCAATAAAATATATTTTAAAAATAAATAAAAATAAAAGGATATCTGGCTCCCACCGGAAAGAAATGAAAATGAAAAATAAAAATAAAAAAGGAGAAAAAAAAATACCCCGCCATATGCAACAACTTGAATGAACTTGGAGGGCATTATGCTACATAACATAAGCCAGTCATGGGAAGATAAATACTGGTGTCTCTGGCCAGGGTTGCTCAATGGTTACAGCATCGACCTGTGCACCATAAGGTCTTGGGTTTGATTCCTGGTCAAGGGCAGGTACCTGATTTACAGGTTTGATTCCTGGTGTGGACAGGGCGTGAGTGTGAGAGGTAACCAATTGATGTGACTATTTCACATTGATCCCCCCCCCTTTCTTCCACTATCAATAAATCAACAGAAATATTCACTGGTAAGGATTACAAATATATGTGTGTGTGTGTGTGTATGCGCGCGCGCGTGCGTGCCATGCACACGCACACACTGTATGATATCACTTAGATGTACAATAGAATCTGAAAAAAAGTTGAGCTCAAAGAGTCGAATGTCAGGGCCATGAGAAGGGAGAAATGAGGAGTTATTGATGAAAAGGCACAAAACTTCAGTTATAAGTTCTGAGGATCTAATGTAAAACATGGTGACTATAGTTAATGATCTGTATTTTACATTAAGATGTTACTGGGTGAGGGTATCTTAAGTGCTATTACCAAACAAACAAAAGTGATTCAATTGATACAAGTGTTCATCAACTTCACTATGGCAATTATTTCAGTACAGACACACACACACACACACACACACACACACACACACACAGGTCAGGTGCATAAAATTTGTGCATGGGGGGGTTGGGTTGTCCCTCCGCCCAGCCTGCACCCTCTCCAATCTGGGAATCCCTTGAGGGATATCCAACTGCCCGGTAAGATTGGGCCAAAACGGGCAGTCGAACATCCCTCTCACAATCCAGGAATGCTGGCTCCCAACTGCTTGCCCGCCTGCCTTCCTCATTGCCCCTAACTGCTTCTGCCTGCCAGCCTGATCACCCCCTAACCACTCCCCTGCCAGTCTGATTGATGTCTAACTGCTCCCCTGCCAGCCCCATCTGCCCCAACTTCCCTCCTGTGCTGGCCTGGTCACCCCTAACTGGCCTCCCCTGCAGGATTGATCACCTCCAACTGCTCTCCCTTGCAGGCCTGGTCCCTCCCAACTGCCCTCCCCTGCTGGCCATCTTGTGGTGGCAATCTGTGTCCACATAGGGGCAGGATCTTTGACCACATGAGGGCAGCCACCTTGTGTGTAGGAGTGATGGTCAATCTGCATATTACTTTTTTATTAGATAGGATAGAGGCCTGGTGCACAGGTGGGAGCCAGCTGGTTTGCCCTGAAGGGTGTTCCAGATCAGGGTAGGCGTTCCCTTGGGGCAACGGGCGGCCTGAGCAAGGTGCCTGTGGTGGTTTGCAGGCCAGCCATGCTCCCCAGAGACCCAAGTTAAGGCCCTGGTATCTGGGAATTATTTACCTTCTACAATTGAAACTTGATGGTTGACAAAGAGCTGAGCCAAGCCTCCTGCTCACTCCATGGCCAGCAGCCATTTCTGTTTGGATTTGTTTACCTTCTATGATAGAAACTTTGTAGCCTTGATTGGAGGCTTAGGCCAGCTATGGGAGGTGGAAAGCTTGGCTTCTTCCATTGCTTGGGAAACCCAAACCTCCCTCCTGCTCTCTATGGCTGTAGCCATTTTGGTTGGGTTAATTAGCATACTCGTCTTTATTGGCTGGTGGGTGAAGCTTGTTGGCATAGCAAAGGTGCGGTCAATTTGCATGTTTCTCTCTCTCTTTTCTTTTCTTTTCTTTTTTTTTATTTCTCTTTTATTAGGTAGGATATATCACATCCCCACATTGTACAATTTAAATATATACCATTTTACACATCAGCAACACTGGAACAAAAACAAATAAACAACAAAAAAAGAACTAGCCCTAACCAGTTTGGCTCAGTGGATAGAGCGTCAGCCTGTGGACTGAAGGGTTCCGGGTTTGATTCCTTGGTTGCCGGAACATCTCCAGAAGGGGGTGTGGAGGAGGCAGCTGATTGATGTTTCTCTCTTGTTGATGATTCTAACTCTCTATCCCTCTCCCTTCTTCTGTGTAAAAATGTGTGTGTGTGTGTGTGTGTGTGTGTATACACATATATATATACATATATATTTATTTTATTTTATTTTATTTTATTTTTTTTAAATATTAAAACAACAAAAGATCTTGGATCATGATACAGGGTCCAGGCCAGGGAGTGGGAAAGCATGGTGGACGGCATAAGGCTCACAGCATCCCCTCCCTATGAGGAGTCAGTGCAGCAGGCAGTGGAGCTGCAGCAGAGAGAAGAGGGCAGGGCCTAGGGCCCACAGGGGAGCATGTGGGGTCCACAGAGCAGCCTCTGGGGAAAGGAGGGGGAGGCTGGGCAGAACCTAGTCCAAGTCCCCAGTGAGAGGGTGAGAGTCTTACCCAGAGAGGAGGCAAGGGCCAAGTTCTCCAGCATCACATGGTGGTACAGGCCTCTCTGAGCCTCATCGAGGAGCCTCCACTCCTCCCGGGAGAAGTACACGGCCACGTCATCAAAGGTCACACGGTCCTGGCGAGATGGGGACAGAGGAAACCATACATTTTTGTATTATGCTCAGTACACCAGGGGTGAACCTGTGGAGGTGGGGGCAGGGGCGTGTGAAAGATTCAATAAGACAGACAAGAGAATAAAGCTGGGGCTAGGTGAGACACTGCCCTCTGATGGAGAGACAGTGCCACAACCTGCAAGCTGAGTCTTTATTTTATAGCCAGATTCCACCAGGCAAAGGAAGGGCGTGGTCAAGATGTTTACAATGTTCTCCCAGGGTTCCAGTCTACTCAATTCCATGCACTAGAACTCCATCCAGCTTTGCTGTGGCAGTCCACCTCACTCAGCCACCTGGGACCCCAGGTTCGGACCTTAAGGTCAAGCTGACAGCCAACAGCCTTTGGCTATAGTTGTGCTGGGAGTAGCTTTGCCCTCTGAGCCAGGACCTTATCGTGGCTTTGCCACGATAGGACAGTGCCCTCTCATTAGTCCGAGGCTTGAACCTGTCCAAACGCTGTAGCCGCTCTCCACACACTTTGTTGTTCTTTTAAAAAAATTTTTTTTTTTTTTTACGGAGAGGTAGGGAGAGGGATAGAGTTAGAAACATTGATCAGCTGCCTCCTGTATGCCCCCCACTGGGGATGTGCCCACAACCTAGGTACATGCCCTTGACCGGAATCCAACTCGGGACCCTTCAGTCCGCAGGCTGATGCTCTAACCATTGAGGCAAACTGGTTAAGACGCTATTATTATTTTTAAAAGATATTTTTATTTCAGAGATGATGGGAGGAGAGAGATTCAACGATTGGCTGCCTCCTGCACACACCGCACTGGGGATTGAGCTAGCAAAACAGGCAGGTGCCCGTGACCAGCATCCAACTGGGGACCCTTCAGTCCGCAGGCTGATGCTCTACCCACTGAGCCATACAGGTTTTCGCACACTTTGTCTTTCTGAGACCCTCCCAGCCCATTCCCTCACACACCCGCCCACGGCTCCTCCAGGGGGACCTCCCTCCCAGGAGACACCAGGCCCCGGATGGCTTCACTTGACCCTCAGGCGCCAGAAGGGCGCTGGGATTTGGGGCGCGAACCCTCCCCTCCCCCCCCTCCCCACTTTCCACCGGGCTCGGACCTGCTGGCGCCTCAGGAGCCCCAGCCCCCCTCTCTGCTCTCGGCCTTCCTCTCGGCCCCGGGGCCTGGGCTGCAGGAGGGGCAGCGGGGTCGGGTCAGGGAGGCGAGGAGGCCCCGGGGACAAGCTCACCTCAGCCCGGCGCCCGGGCGCGGCCGCCGCCATCCTGCTCCGCGGGCGGGGCGGGCCGAGGGGCGGCGGGCCAAGAGGGGGGTCCCGTAGGGTCCCCGAGTCTCACACCCGCGTCCGAGCGGCGCGGACCACGACCCCTCTCTTGCCTTTTCCAGTCCCTGTCACCCTGGACCCAGCGAACCCTGCGCGCGACCTGATAAAAAATGCACTAGCCCCGCCCCCCTGGAGACGTCACACGGAGAGCATCCCATTCTGGTTTGTCATTGGCTCAACCTGGCGCACGGGATTCTGGGTAATGTAGTCCCAAGCGTTCCGGGGCTTGCGAAAACGTTCTCCAGGCTGGCCTGCGAGGTTTGAGACTGGACAAGCCTGTAAAAGTAGTGTTTCTATTATTATAATTATTTTTATTTTTTCTATTTTTAAAAATATATTTTATTATTTTTTTTTACAGAGAGGAAGGAAGAGGGATAGAGTTAGAAACATCAATGAGAGAGAGACATTGATCAGTTGGCTCCTACACACCTACTGGGGAGGTGCCCCTAACCAAGGTACATGCGCTTGACCGGAATCGAACCTGGGACCTTTCAGACCGCAGGCCTACACTCTATCCACTGACCCAAACCGGTTTCGGCTAATATAATTATTTTTAAAATATTCTTTCTTTCTTTCTTTCTTTTACAGAGAGGAAGGGAGAAGGAGAGAGAGTTAGAAACATGGATGAGAGAGAAACATGGATAACCTGCCTCCTGCACACCCCCTACTGGGGATGTGCCTGCAAGCAAGGTACATGCCCTTGCCCTGACCAGTTTGGCTCAGTGGATAAAGCACAGACCTGAGGAGTCAAGGGTGCCCGGTTCAAGCCTGGTTGTGGGCACATCCCCAGTGACGGGTGTGCAAGAGGCAGCTGATGGATGTTTCTCATCGATGTTTCTATCCCTTTCTCTTCCAATCTGTAAAAAAATCAATAAAATATATTTTTAAAAACCAGATGGTATTGGACGTTCCTGACATCACCATGACCATGCACAAAGCCCCTCTCAGGAGTTGGGAACACCATATTTGCAGGCTTCTCCCTAGTAGGAATTCCTCCTCCTAAGGCCCCAATGGGTGATTTCTCCAGGCCGCCTCCAGAGCCTGGGAACTACATTTCCCAGAAGGCGCAGCGCGCACAGCAGCCAATGAGAGAGCAGCAGGCTGTTGCCGGGTCCTCGCCAAGGCGATGTTTCCAGCTTCACTCCGGAGCGAGGTGACGGGACCGGGAAGGCGCGAGGGAGGCGGGGTCTCCGCCGCGCAGACGCGGGTCGGAAGCTCACGACTGTGACGCTCGGCGGCCCCGCGAGGGACCGGCTTCCTGCGGGACGGGGCCCCTCCTCGCCCCCCGACCGCTGCGCCCCGAGAGCGCGATGGCGGCGGCCGCCCCGGGGCGCCGGGCTGAGGTGAGCGCGTCCCCAGGGCCTCGCGTCCGTGAGGGGGCGGAGGGCTGAGGGGCGGGTCGGCGCCCGGTGGAAGGGTTCTGGGTGTCTGAGGGGGAAGGGGGTGGGGCGCAGAGAGGACTTCCGGGGCTCCCTCCAGACCGCTCCGGGCGGAGGGCCCCTCAGGGCGGGGGGCGTGGCTGACGGTGCGGAACCTGTCACTCCCGGCCTGAGGGAGGGGTGTGTGTGACGGACCCGGGGGAGGGGTGTGTGTGAGGGACCCGGGGGAGGGGTGTGTGTGAGGGACCCGGGGAAGGTGGGAGGGGTGTGTGTGACGGACCTGGGGAGAAAGGGGAGGGGTGTGTGTGAGGGACCCGGGGGAGGGGGGAGGGGTGTGTGTGATGGACCCGGGGGAGGGCGGAGGGGTGTGTGTGACGGACCTGGGGAGAAAGGGGAGGGGTGTGTGTGACGGACCCGGGGGAGGGCGGAGGGGTGTGTGTGACGGACCCGGGGGAGGGGGGAGGGGTGTGTGTGACTGACCTGGGGAGAAAGGGGAGGGGTGTGTGTGACGGACCGGGGGGAGGGCGGAGGGGTGTGTGTGACGGACCTGGGGAGAAAGGGGAGGGGTGTGTGTGACGGACCCGGGTGAGGGCGGAGGGGTGTGTGTGACGGACCCGGGGAATGGGGGAGGGGTGTGTGTGACCGACCGGGGGGGGGGGGAGGGGTGTGTGTGACGGACCGGGGGAGGGGGGAGGGGTGTGTGTGAGGGACCCGGGGGTGGGGGGAGGGGTGTGTGTGACCGACCGGGGGGGGGGGGGGGGGAGGAGTGTGTGTGACGGACCCGGGTGAGGGCGGAGGGGTGTGTGTGACGGACCCGGGGAAGGGGGGAGGGGTGTGTGTGACGGACCCGGGGGAGGGCGGAGGGGTGTGTGTGACGGACCTGGGGAGAGAGGGGAGGGGTGTGTGTGACGGACCCGGGGGAGGGCGGAGGGGTGTGTGTGACGGACCTGGGGAGAGAGGGGAGGGGTGTGTGTTACGGTGGAGGGGGGAAAAGTGTATGTGATTTGGGACAGGGAGGCAGCAGGGCTGGGAGTGGGACAGGGATGGGGTGATAGGGAGGCAGCAGGTGCAGAATGGGGTGCCCGTGAGGAGGTGGTGTGAGCTGATGGCACCCAGGCCCTGGTGTGGGACCAGGTGAAGGGGCCCTGTCTGGCTATGTGGGGCAGGGAGCTGCTTTGCAGGCGGGAGGGGCCCCAGGCTTGGCTCTCAGCTCTGATGGCATCTGCGTGTCCCCACTGCCCTTGCTGAGGGTTACACACAGTCACTAAGGCCTGGCCGGTGGGGCTCAGGGGTTGGGCTTTGACCTATGAACCAGGAGGTGAAGGTTCGATTCCTGGTCAGGGCACATGTTCATGGTGCAGGCTCCAACCCTGGTAGGGTAGTGCAGGCAGGAGGCAGCCAAGCCATGATTCTCTCTCATCATGGGTGTCTCTATACGACTCCCTTTCCCTTCCTCTCTGAAATCAATAATATATATTTTAAAAATAAAAATTAACACAGTCACTATAGAACCCTAGTAAGTGAGCAGACATCAGGGTCCCTTAAGGCCTGGTGTCGCCTGGGAGGGAGACCGCACTGGAGGAGGAGGAGCTGTGGGGAGTTGTGTGAGGGGGTGGGCTGGAAGGGTCTCAGAAAGACAATGTGTATGGTGTCTTCCATCCCCATCTCATCAGGACCGTGTGACCTTTGACGACGTGGCTGTGTACTTCTCCCAGGAGGAGTGGGCCCTCCTCAATGAGGGTCAGAGAGGCCTGTACCACGATGTGATGCTGGAGAACTTGGCCCTTGTATCCTCTCTGGGTAAGACCCTATAAAGATTTATTTACCGAAACCGGTTTGGCTCAATGGATATAGCATCGGCTTGGGGACTGAAGAGTCCCGGGTTCGATTCCGGTCAAGGGCATGTACCTTGGTTGCTGGCATATCCCCAGTAGGGGGTGTGCAAGAGGCAGCTGATTGATGACTCTCTCTCATCGATGTTTCTAACTCTGTATCTCTCTCCCTTTCTAACTCTATCTCTCTCCCTTCCTGTACAAAATCAATAAGATATATTAAAAAAAAAAAAAAAAAAATTTTTTAAAAACAAAACAAAGAAACCAAAAAAAAATTTTTTTTTTCTGGAGAATACTATGGTTAATCTGAAAGGGATTTTTTTTTTTTTTTTAAATCACCTGAAGGTATTTTTCCATTGATTTTTAGATGGAGTGGAAAAGAGAGAAAGACACAGAGAGAAACACATGGATTGTTTGCCTCCTGCATGTGTCAACCAGGGCTCAGCCTGGGGAGGAACCTGCAACCCAAGTACATGACCTTGACAGGAATCCAACCTGGGACCCTTTGGTCCACAGGCCAATGCTTTATCCACTGATCCACACTGGCTGGGTCAAGATTTTCTTTTATTTTAAAATAAATATATTTTATTGATTTTTTTACAGAGAAGAATGGAGAGGGAGAGAGAGTCAGAAACATCGATGAGAGAGAAATCAGTTGCCTTCTGCACACCACCTACTGGGGGTGTGCCCACAACTAAGAAACATGCCCTTGTCCTGAATTGAACCTGGGACCCTTGAGTCCGCAGGTTGATGTTCTTTCCATTTAGCCAAACTGGTTAGGGCGAGATTTTCTTTCTTTCTCCCCCCGCCCCCCCAATATATATGTTTTTATTTCGAAGAGAAAGGGAGAGGGAGAGAGATAGAAACATCAATGATGTGAAAGAGAAAAAAAACATGATGAGCAAATCATTGCTTGGTTACCTCCCATTGGGAATAAAGCTCATGCTGGACTCAAACCGTGACCTCTTGGTTAATAGATTGATGCTCAACCATTGAGCCATGCCGGCTGAGCTATGGGGACTTTGAAACAGATTTCAAAAGGAACAAAAAAGCTACTTGTTAATATTTCTATGTGAGATAGTCAATCTTATAGTCATCACAAATTTCCAAATCTGGAGATCTCTGAACTTTACTGGAGACTTTCTCCCTATACACATATCCCTTCTCACCATAGCTGAGGAATGGGTGTCTGGCCTATTCACAATTTCAGTGTTTGACTTCCTTCCACTGCCTTGTATTAACCCAGCAATTTTCTTTTTCTTTTTTAATATATTTTTGTTGATTTCAGAGAGGACAGGGAAGGAAAAAAGGCAAAAATGTCAGTGATAAGAGAGAATTATTGATCTGCTGCCTCCTGCACACCTCTTCCCCTACTGGGAATCGAGACCACAATTGAACCCAGGCTATTGGTCGATGCTTTATCCACCGAGCCAAACCGGCTAAGGCAGTCTAGGGATTTTCAACTTTTCCATCTCATGACACACATAAACTAATTACAGAATTTTTTTTTTAATATATTTTTATTGATTTTTCACTGAGAGGAAGAGAGAGGTATAGAGAGTTAGAAACATCGATGTGAGAGAATCATCGATCAGCTGCCTCTTGCACACCCCCTCCTGGGGATGTACCCACAACCAAGGTACATGCCCTTGACCGGAATCGAACCCGGGACCTTTCAGTCCGCAGGCCGACGCTCTATCCACTGAGCCAAACTGGTCCCGGCTAATTACAGAAATTTTGAGGCACAACAAAAAATTTATGTTTTGTCCGTCTGACCAAAAAAATAGCTATAATAGATGTGAATGAATCTAAATTAGAATATACCTATCTTATTTGGGTGACACCCTATTCTTGTGTCCTTTCTCTGGTGAGTCCTTTCTGATTCTTTTGCCTTAGAAAATGCTCAGTAGCAACTATCCCACCAGGTTTTAAGCCCTTTTGTTAAAAAGCAAGCCGTAGACTAATTTCTCGATGTGATGAATGCACATTTGTGATGGTGTTGCTCCATCCTCAAAGTGATCCTGTACTTCACCAGCATTTATTTGTGTTCAGGTCGCTGCTGTGGAGCAGACGATGCAGAAACTCCCTGTGAACAGAGTGTTTCTGTAGGAGTGCCACAGTCCAGCCCCTCCAAGGCAGCTCTGTCTTCTCAGAAGACCCACCCCTGTGAGAGCTGTGGTCTAGCCTTGAGAGACATACTCCATTTGACCGAGCACCAAGGAACACCACACAGCCAGAATGTGGTTAGCTGTGGGGTGTGTATGAAAGAATTTTATTTGGGTGCAAACCTCCAGACACATGGGGAAGAGAGAAAATCTTGTTTTACCTGCAGAGAATGTAAGAAAGCCTTTCATCTGACATACACACATGCTCAGGACCAAGATTTTTACACTGCAAGACATTTTATGTGCAGTGAATGTGGGAAAACATTCAGAGATCAGTCTTCATTTGCTGTTCACCAGAGAGTGCATACAGGTAAAAGCCTTCACGTGTGTGGCCAATGTGGCCAGTCTTTTAGGCGAGCCTCAACCCTCAGTCAGCATCGAAGATTTCATTGCGGGCCAAGGCAGTCCAAGTGCGGCAACTGTGGGAAGTCTTTTCACCCAAAATCTGTCCTCATTTATCCCTGGAGAAGTCACACCGGGGAAAAATGTCAGTTGTGTCGTGAATGTGCGCCATCTTTTAGCCAGAGCTCCATCCTTGTGCGACAACGGACAGTTCACTCTGGAGCAAGGTGTTATGAGTGCACGCAGTGTGGGAAGTCCTTTAGAAGAAAATTTTACCTCATTCTGCATTGGAGAGTTCACACTGGAGAAAAGTCTTATGAATGCCGTGAGTGTGGGAAATCTTTCACCAGGAAAACTGTCCTTATTCTACACCGGAGAGTGCACACAGGAGAAAGGCCTTTCCAGTGCAGTAAATGTAGGCGGTCCTTTACCAGTAGCTCCGTACTCATTCTACACCAGAGAGTTCACATGGGAAAAAGGCCTTATGAGTGCAGTGGATGTTGGAAATCCTTCAGCCAACAATCTTACCTCACTCAACATCAGATAGTTCATAGTGGGAGACATTCTTATGAGTGTAGTGAATGTGGGAAAGCTTTTATCTCTCGCACTGGCCTTAGTTACCATCTGAGAGTTCACTCTGGAAAAAGGCCTTATCAGTGCAGTAAATGTGACAAATCTTTCACCTCTCGCCCAGGTCTGCGTTACCATTTGAGAGTTCACACTGGAAAAAGACCTTATCAGTGTAGTGAATGTGGGAAAACTTTCTTATGTGGTTCCTACCTCAGTATTCATCAGAGAGTCCACACAGGAGAAAGACCTTATGAGTGCAGTGAATGCGGTAAATCCTTTCTCCGAAGACATCACTTTCTTACACACCAGAGAATTCACACAGGAGAAAGGCCTTATCAGTGCAGTGAATGTGGGAAATCTTTTTCATCTGGTTACAACCTCAGTAATCATCGGAGAGTTCACACAAAAGAAAGACCTCATCAGTGCAGTGAATGTGGGAAATCTTTTATCCTAAGACAGCACCTTCTTGTACACCAGAGAGTTCATACAGGTCAAACGCCTTACCAGTGCAGTGAATGTGGTAAATCTTATTGTTCAAAGTTCAACCTCGTTCAGCATCAGAGAGTCCACACAGGAGAAAGGCCTTATCAGTGTAGTGAATGTGGGAAACGTTTTACCTCAAGCTCTGTCTTTAATTATCACAAGAAAGTTCACACTGGAGAAAGGCCTTATCAATGTAGTGATTGTGGGAAATCTTTTTTATCAAGTTCCAACCTCAGTACTCATCAGAGAGTGCACACAGGAGAAAGACCCTATGTGTGCAGTGACTGTGGGAAATGCTTTTTCCGAAGATATCACCTTTGCACGCACCAGAGAGTTCACACAGGAGAGAGGCATCAGTGCAATGAATGTGGGAAATCTTTTGCATCTGGTTTTAATCTCAGAAATCATCAGAGAGTTCATACAGGAGAAAAGCCTTATGAGTGCTCTGTGTGTGGGGTCTCCTTTACCACTCAGAGGAAGCTTCGTTTTCATCGGATAGTGCACACTGGAGAAGGGCCCTATGAGTGCCGCGAATGTGGGAAATCTTTTACCTCTCTTTATGCCCTCGGTGATCATAAGAAACTTCATACAAACAAGAAACCTTATGAATGCACTAAATGTGGGAAATTGTTCAGAGCACATTCTCACCTCATTGAACACTGGAGAGTTCACACTGGGGAAAAACCTCATCGATGTGGAGAGTGTGGGAAGTCTTTTTCATCAGGCTCTGGCCTCCGTTATCATCAGAGCATTCACACTGGGTTAAGACCTCACGAGTGTGGCACATGTGGGAAGTCATTTCTCAGGAAATCAACACTCATTCGCCATCAAAGAACTCACACAAGAGAAAGGTCTCATGTGTGCAGTGAATGTGGGAAGTCTTTTATGCAGAGACACCATCTTCTTGTACACCAAAGGGTTCACACAAAATAAGGGCTTTATGATTGCAGTGAATGTTGCAAAAACTTTAAGGATAGTTCCTAGTCCAATTAACACTGGAGCTTCCATGCTAGAGAGGTAAGCGTTTCAGTCCAAAAATAGGGGAACATTTTTAGCCATAAGTTTTACTTTTTTTTTTTTTTTTTAATCCTCACCAGAGGATATTTTTCCATTGATTTTTAATTTTATTTATTTATTTTTAAAATGTATTTATTTATTTCAGAGAGGGAGGAAGAAGAGAGACAGACAGACACATCAACGATGAGAGAGAATCATTGATGGGCTGCCTCCTGCATGTCCCCTACTGGGGATTGAGTCCGCAATCCAAGCATGTGCCCTTCGATGGAATCCAACCTAGGATCCTTCAGTTCGCAGGTTGATGCTCTATCCACTGAGCCAAGTCAGCTAGGGCTCTATTGATTTTTAGAGAGATGGAAAGAAAAAGAAATATCATTGTGAGAGGAACACATCAGTTGGTTGCCTTCTGCATGAGCCCGGACCAGGCCAGGCTGGGGAAGTGCCTGCAACTGAGGTACATGCCCTTGGCCGGTATGGAACCTGGGACCCTTCAGTCCCCAGGCCAATGCTTTATCTGGTTAGGGCAATTCTTACCTTTCTTAATACCTGAGTCTCCAGATAGGAAAAAGGTCCTATGAGGATGGTGAATGTATTAAATGTTTCTTAGGAGTGTGTTATTGTCTAAGACACATGTGTCAAACACAAGGCCCGCGGGCCAAATCCGTCCCGCCAGGCCTTGCAATGTGGTCCGCACCGCGCTGTCATCACTGCACTCCGCTGCGTTTCCATCACAATGACAGTTTATGACTGTTCAGTAAACCATTCGGCCCGCGATTTAGGCTGGATTTTAGATTTTGGCCCCTTCTCTGATTGAGTTCGACACCCCTAGTCTAAGAGGATAAGATGTGGGCTCTGTGGTGTAGCAAATGTGAAAAATATGTTACCCAGAGTTTGACACTCACCTCCTGAGAGTTCACTCAGGAAATGGCGTTATGAGTACAGCAAATATGGGAAATTCCTCCCACCCCCAAGTATTGACCTTATTATACAGTGTGAAATTCACACTGGGTAAATACCTCCAATATATAAGGGAACGTACCATTTTCTTGTTCATTAAATGACCCTGGAAGAAGCCATCTGTCTGAATTCAATCTCAAGTTTCCAGTTGTCACAGATGAAAGATTCACCTTAAGTTTCGGTCATGTGAGAAGCATGTGTCTCTGTGTGTGCTTTGTAACCTGCGTTGGACTGTTTGCTATTTTCTTCTGTTAAAGCCATTTTTTTAATCTACCGCATGGTAGGTTCCCACCTGTCCATTACCAGCCTCACGTGCTCAGGTCAGCTGGCCTCTGTTCTCTTACATATTAGTAAAAATTGGGAGTCACCTGAGCTCTATGGAGTTCACCTTGGGCAGGAACCCAACCCATTGTTGGCTCGGAGAATATCCCATTAGTCTGGCTGGTGAGCTGTGTGCTTCCATGATTTTTTTTTTTCCTGCTTACAAGTCACCAACCTGAACTGTTGACTGCACATTACTTTGGTTTGTACAATATTGTTTATGTCTGTGTGGTATATCAGTTCTCTTTCATTTTGGGTGACCTCTATGCAGTGTAGGGTGTTTTATATACAGATTTCCACTTCCGTATGTGTACATGGTGAAATGTTTTATTGTTGTTTTTTAATCCTCACCCATGTATATTTTTCCATTGACTTTTAGAGAGGATGGAACAGAGAGGAAAAGACAGAAATACCAATGTGAGAGAGACATATTAATTAATTGCCTCCTACATGTGCTCCCGACTAGGGCCTGGGCTGGGAAGGAGTCTGCAGCTGAGATACGTGAACCCTTTGGTCCACAGGCCAACGCTCTACCCACCGAACCAAACCGGCTAGGGCGAAAATAAGAGTTTTGTGTATGCCTGTAGCAATGATCGCCTTAAGGCTATTGTAAGTTAAAAGAAAGTGGTCCAGGGATGTGGCTCTTGTAATCCAGCCAGCACTCCTATTGAGGGAAGTAGAAATGTCCTTTATAACTAGCCCATATATTTTGCCACTGAGTCCATACTGATCCTCAGATGGCAACAGGAAAAATATGGTGGGGTCCATATAAGGTTGCCAAACCTATTTCTTTTGAAAATATATACATTTTTTATTGATTTCAGAGAGGAAAGGAGAGGAAGATAGAAACATCAGTGATGAGAGAGAATCATCAATTGGCTGCCTCCTGCATAACCCACACTGGGGATGAGCCTACAACTTGGTCATGTGTCCTGACCGGGAATCAAACCATTATCTCCTGACTCATAGGTTTATACTCAACCACTGAGACACACCAGCAGGGCATTAAATCTATTAATACAAAAATTTTAAAATATTTCAGTAAGGTATAATTTACATGTAATAAACTGTACATGTATAAGTTGTATTTGATAAATTTTGACATTCATGTGAAACTGAAAAAATCACTGCTATTATGAAAATGATTTAATTTGTCAGTGTATTTTTGGCTTATGTCCTTTTATTTGTATTAAAAATTTGTATTTTATTGATTTCAGAGAGGAAGGGAGAGGGAAAGAGAGACAGAAACATCAGTGATGAGAAAATCATTGACCGGTTGCCTCCCGCACGCTTCCCATTATGGGTCGAGCCCGAAACCCAGGCACGTGATTCTTGACCAGAATTGAACCTGGGACCCTTCAGTGTACAGGCTGACACTCTATCCACTGAGCCAAACCACCAGGGCACTTATTTCCTTTTATAATCTCTCCCTGCTCTTCACAGCCCTCCAAATAATTTGGTTTACTTCCCTTTAGTATAGATACCTTTGTAGTCTCTATAATTTATATGATGGTAATTTATATGTTGCTAGGAGCCATCATTTTTATATCTCCACAGAACTATCACCTTATTATCCTATATAATAAAACCCTAATATGCAAATTGACCAACTGCAGAACGACCATTTGCTGTGACGTGCACTGACCACCAGGGGCAGACACTCAATGCAGGAACTGCCCCCTGGTGGTCAGTGCGCTCCCACAGGGGAGCACCACTCAGCCAAAAGCCAGGCTCACATTTGGCGAGCGCAGTGGCAGTGCTAGGAGCCTCTCCTGCTTCTGCAGCAGTGCTAAGGGCTCTTGGGGGGATGTCCACCTGCCAGCTTAGGCCCGCTCCCAAAGGGTCACAGACTGCAAAAAGGATGTGCCCCCACCCCCTAGTGCATGGATGCCGTGCACTGGCCCTCTAGTGTACTATAACAAAGAATATATATATATATATATATATATATATATTTAACTGATTGATTGCTTCTTCAATAAAATATTTGAAGAAACCTGCTTGCAAACACATTTCTTTATTGATATATAACACAGACCTAGATGATCCTCTGAAGCTGATGAGATAATTAGTAAATGTCTGGTGAAGCAATGAAACAGAATGCCATGGCTTTCCTTCCACTCATATACATTTTTGTTTTGCTCACACCTTACTAAATTTTTCTCAGCTCAGTATTTTTCCCCCAAGTTCACATGAATGAAGAGGATTTCCCACTCTGTTGGGGGGAAAAAAAAAAAAAAATTCACTGTTGCCCAGATTCCAGCATAGCTAAAGGCCCAATTCTCTCACATCTTAGAACAAAGTGTCCTTTTTCTTGTTGTTAATCCTCATCCAAGGATATTTTTCCATTAATTTTTTGAGAGAGTGGAAGGGAAGGGGAGAGACAGAGAGAGAAACTTTGGTGTGAGAGAAACACATCTGTTGGTTGCTTCATGCATGTAGGGACCAAGCCCGCAACGGAGGTCCGTGCCCTTGATGGGGATGGGACTCATTTTCCTTCAGTTCATGGGCCAGAGCTCCATCCATTGAGTCAAACTTACTAAGGCTGGAATAATTGCTTTCAATAGTATAATAGTATTTCCTGTATTTTTTTATTGTTTTTGTTATGCACGACATTACAGACACATCATACACTTTAAAGAACGATGTGCATTGTTATTACGCTTCATCACTTCTGTAATTGAGGTATTTAGTAGTATAATAAAGCCTTGCTTTTTAGTGCTCACCCATTTTCCTGGTCTATATGTGGTTTGCGTGGCTGCAGCAGGACGCAGAACTGCACCCGAATATGAAGATGAATGGGTATTTTTTTTGAGCCTCAGCCTTCCTGGATGCCAGAGAGAAGAGATGGGTGATCAGTCTCCCCACACCTCAGACCACACAAACTGGTTTGAAATCCCAGATCTTCGACAGTCACCAGGGAAACATGTAAATGATCCATTCTCTAGGCCTCAGTTTTCTTTCTTCCTTTTTTTTTTTTTAAATACATTTTATTGATTTTTTACAGAGAGGAAGGGAAAGGGATAGAGAGTTAGAAACATAAATGAGAGAGAAACATCAACCAGCTGCCTCCTGAACATCTACTGGGGATGTGCCCGCAACCAAGGTACATGACCTTGACCGGAATCGAACCTGGGACCCTTGAGTCCGCAGGCCAATGCTCTATCCACTGAGCCAAACCAGTTAGGAACAGAAAAAGAAACTTGAATGATGAGAGAGAATCATAGATCAGTTGCCTCCTACACTCCCCCTAACTGGGACCAAGCCCACATGTGCCCTGACCGGGACCCGTGCCCTCATCAGGCAGTAAACCTGGTGCTCCTGGTTCATAAGTGGACGCTCAACCACTGAGCCACCCTGGCCCACACCAGCCTGTGGTTCTCTGTGTCAAACACCCTGTTGTTGTGAAGCTCAGATAAACCACTGGGTTTGCAATAGGTACCTTAAGTGGGGGGGAGCAGGGAGACCTTAACCTATCCCAGTGGTCAGCAAACTTAGGCTCTTTGGCCCCTTGAGTGTGGCTCTTCCACAAAATACCATGGCCTGGGCGAGTCTATTTGGAAGAAGTGGCGTTAGAAGAAGTTTAAGTTTAAAAATTTGGCTCTCAAAAGAAATTTCAATTGTCGTTCTGTTGATATTTGGCTCCGTTGAGTTTGCTGACCACCGAGTCCTGTCCTAAAGTCATTATTGTCAGATTCAAGTGTTTGCTGCAATTTACAAGGAGCCGGCCCCTCACTCAGGTCGCAGCTTAACCACAGGGTCCCTCCAGGGGCGACCATCCCAGTAGCCCAGGAGGCTGAGCTCCCCTCTATGTCCTTTCAGCTCCGGAAACTACATTCCCCAGAAGGCTTTGCGCCGAGTTGAGGCCGTCACCCTTCAGGATGAAAGCGTTGCCTGGAGAGCCCCCGGGCTGGAGGCGGGACTTCCGGCGGCCTCCCTGCAGCCGTCCATCTTTGCAGGTTAGCCTCTGCGGGTTCCGGCGCCAGAGGCCCCTTTTCAGGTAACAAAGCGGGAAGGCGCCGGCGGCGGAGCCCTCCTCCGGGCACGGGTCCGAGGCGGGGGCCCGGACCAGGACCGTCAGGTCCGCGCCGGCTCCCCGCCGAGGCCGATGGCGGCGGCCGGGAGGCGCCCGGCTGAGGTGAGTGTCCCCGGGCCCCGCGGGTCACATTCGGGCGGGAAGCCGGGCGCCAGCTGCTCAGGAAGATCCGAGGCCATTGGAGCTTTTTTCAAATTTAATTTTATTTTTTTCCTCTGCATCTGGGTCCGGGCGGAGGTGGTGGGTGATTCCCGGGGGGAGAGGACCGTGCGCGGCCCCTGAGGCCCCGGGAGGAGAGCGGACCGGGGGCTCCGCGGGCGGAGGAGGCGGGGGAGGAGGTGACAGCGGGCACAGCTCCCCCTCCCTTCCCGCTCGGGGTCCCCGGAATGTGGGGGCGCTGGGAGGGGGCGGGGCGTTTCCGGGTCCCTGTGCCCGGCGGGGAGCCCCTCAGGCCCCGGGCGCCGGGAGGGAGGACGGGGAGGGGGCGGGGCCTCTGAGCTGCGGGAGCTCCCGGGGCGGATGGGGACGCGGGGCCAGCGGTGCGGAGAGGCCTGTCCAGCGGCGGCTCCCCGAGTGCGTGGCTGCGGGGGCGCCGCGGGGACGGGAGGGGCGGGGTGCGGTCTGCAGAAGGCTGTGCGCAGTGCGGGGACGTGGGAGTTAGGGTCCCGGGGCCGAGCATGGGGGTCTGCCAGGTGGAGCCTGAGCCCGGGCTGGGCGGTGCCCTGTCTCACTCCAGAGACCCCGAGGGGGATGCATGCCATGATGGGGGGCCCTGCACGCCGGGACCGAGCTGGGTTCCACCTCTGTGCCCTGCTGCCCGCTGTGGCTGAGGGCAGGCCCACAGGCATGCAGGGACCCTGAGGATGGGGGGTGGGGGCCCTGGCATCTGTGTCCCCTGTGGGGTTCCTCGGAGGGGAGCTTTGGAGGGGAGTGGGGGGTAGATGCCTGGGGAGAGGGGCTGCGGGTTCTCGGGCACAGAATGGTCACGGTGTCCTCTGTCCCCGTTCTCACAGGCCGCGGTGACCTTGGAGGACGTGGCCGTGCGTTTCTCGCGGGAAGAATGGAGGCTGGTGGACGAGGCCCAGAGACGCCTGTACGTGCGTGTGATGCTGGAGAACTTTGCCCTCGTGTCCTCTCTGGGTAAGACTCACGGCCTCACCTGGGACTCGGGCTGGACTCTCCTCCCTCCCCTCTCGGCTCTCTCAGTCCGCGGGCCTGGACCTCAGCGGGGCTGCCTCCCCGGGTGCGGGGTGGCTGCTGTGCTGCTGGGCCTGTGGGTCTGCACTGCCCTCCTCTCCCCTGCGCTCCCAGTGCTGAGCCCTTTGGGCAGGATTCAAGGTCAGTCAGTCGCATTGCATCGAGCTTCACGGATGCTCAGTGTCTGGGCTGATGTGTCCGGACCCATCCCCCTCCGTCTCCTGGTGTGGTCCCTTCCTGTCCCTGTCAGTCCTCCTGCCGCCTGTGCCGGGACTCGCAGGTGTGGTCTGGGTCGTGCTTATCTTCAAGGCTCCTCTTCAAGGCTCCTCTTCAAGGCTCCTCTTCAAGGCTCTCCTGCGCAGCGTGTCCTGTTTAGATTTGTTTTCCTCCCCACTCCCCATAACCTTGTCGAGATAAAAACTTCCATATATTAAAGTTGTACAATATGCTGTTTTTATATATTCTGAGTGCCCCCTCCCCCAAAAAATTGTATACAAACTTTAACAACTGGTAACTAAATTTTGAAAATGCAATATACTTTAAAAACACTGCGTTTGCCCTAACTCAGTGGTGGGCAAACTCATTAGTCCACAGAGCCAAATATCAACAGGACAACAATTGAAATTTCTTTTCTTTTTTTTCTTTTTAATATATTTTATTGATTTTTTACAGAGAGGAAGGGAGTGATATAGAGAGCTAGAACCGTCGATGAGAGAGAAACATCAACCAGCTGCCTCTTGCACACCCCCTACTGGGGATGTGCCCACAACCAATGTACATGCCCTTGACCGGAATCGAACCTGGGACCTTTCAGTCCACAGACCTATGCTCTACCACTGAGCCAAACCGGTTTCGGCTGAAAAAAATTTTTTTTTTTTTTAAATATATTTTATTGATTTTTCTCTTATGTCCCAAATCCTGGCATTCTACTCTTTTTCTATAATTTTGACTTTAAAAAATATATATTTTATTGACTTTTTACAGAGAAGAAGAGAGAGGGGTAGAGAGTTGGAAACATCAATTAGAGAGAATCATCAATCAGTTGCCTCCTGCACACCCCCTACCAGGGATGTGCCCACAACCAAGACACATGCCCTTGACTGGAATCGAATCTGGGACCTTTGAATCTATAGGCAATGCTCTATCCACTAAGCCAAACCTTCCTATCTGTACAAAATCAATAAAATATATTAAAAAAAAAAAAAAAAAAAGACACATAAATAGGTTTGCCAACTGCTGGGTTAATCCCTTTGCTTTTAGCCTGTGTGTGTCTTTGAAGCTTCCGTTACCCTTAGGGGGACAGCTGTTCAGGATCTTTCTGGCGAAGGTTCCTGGGGTTCTCTGCAGAGCAGCGCGAGGGGAAGGCTATGGCGTGCTGCTTCCCCGGGTAGAGAGGAAATGAATTGTTGGCTGTGCTTCTCTTTGTTGTCATACCCTGTTTGCTCATCCTTCCCCTGGTGGGGTTTCCAACCATTTCGTGAACTTAGAACCGGAGCAATACACTACAGTCAGGCAGTCCTACAACTGAGTGTTTTTTTTTGTCCGTTTTTTTTGTTTGTTTTGTTTTAAAATGTATTTTATTGATTTTTACAGAGAGGAAGGGAGAGGGATAGAGAGAAACATTGATGAGAGAGAACCATTGATCAGCTGCCTCCAGCACGCCCCCCACTGGGGATGTGCCCGCAACCAAGGTACATGCCCTTCACTGGAATAGAACCTGGGACCTTTCAATCTGCAGGTCTGCAGGCAGACGCTCTATCCACTGAGCCAAACCAGTTAGAGCTGTTGGTTTTGAAAAGCATGCCATACAGCCCTAGCCGGTTTGGCTCAGTGGGGACTGAATTGCCAGGGGCACATGCCTTGTTTGCAGGCTCCATCCCCAGTAGGGGGTGTGTGGGAGGTAGCCCATCCATGATTATCTCTCATCATTGATGTTTCTCTCTCTCTCTCCCTTCCTCTCTAAAATCAATTAAAAAAAAAATATATATATATATATATAAAAAATATATAAAGAAATGCATGTCATACATTCATGCTTACATGTGACACATGAATACACACACACACACACACACACACACACACACTGAGTGGCCAGATTGTTATTATCTCTGAATACATAATCATGCCACTCAGTGTGGAGTTATGTGTGTGTGTGTGTGTGTGTGTGTGTGTGTGTGTGTGTGTACGTATGTATTAGAGGCTCAGTGCGTGAATTCGTGCATGAGTGGGGTCCGGCCAGCCTGGCCAGGGAGAGAAGACATGGGTGGTTGGCCGGCCTGCCTGCTGGCCGAACTCCTGGTTGAAGGGACAATTTGCATATTAGCTTGTTATTCTATAGGATATACACTGAGGGCCAGATTATTATTTGTTTAGAGATCGTAATAAACTGGCCACTCAATGTATATATCTATATATTTTTGTTTGTTTGTTTGTTTGTTTTGTTTTTAATCCTCACCTGAGGATATTTTTCCATTGATTTTTTAGAGAGGGAAAGACAGGAATATTGATGCTAGAGAAGCACATCATTTGGTTGCCTCCTGCATGCATCTGATCAGGGCTCGGGCCGGGAGGACCTTTCAACCAAGGAGTATGCCCTTGACTTGACTTAAACCCAGGACCTCTCGGTCCACAGGTGGATGATCTATCCACTGAGCCAAACCTGCTGGGGCTGCCACGTGAGTATGTGTGATGGGGTTCTCCCCTCCCTTTAGTCGACGTGTACTTCACCAGCATTTCCTTGCGTTCAGGTTGCTGCTGTGGAGCGGACGACGCGGAAGCACACGGGGAACAGAGGGTTTCTGAGGGCGTGTCGCAGGGGAAGAATCCCAAGGCAGCCTCGTCTTCCCAGGAGAGACACCCCTGTGGGCGCTGCGGGCCGGTTCTGAGGGACGTTTTCCACCTGGTCGAGCAGCAGGGGACGCAGCACGGCCAGAAGCTGCTGCGGTGCGGGGCGTGCGCAAAGCGGTTTTATTTCCGTGTAAACTGTCACCCGCCTGAGGAGCAGCCCGTGGGAGAGGAACCCTTCGGAAGTAGTGCCGACACGGCCTCATTCACAAAAAGCTGCAGCATCCACATTTCCGGGAAGACCTTTACCTCTGAGCAGGGTGAGAGGGACTTCCTGCCCAGCTTGGGACAGCAGCAGCAGCAGCTCACTCAGACTCTGGAGGAGACAAATGAGGGCACCCAGTGTATCACTCCACAAAGCAAAGCAAGCCTGGACACTTCCGGAGAATGCAAGAAAGTTTTGAACCCCCAACACGTGCTTGTTCAGGACCAGGACGTCCACACGGTAAGACCGTGTTTTGCATCGGGTGAATGCGAAAAACCATTCAGGTACAAATCCTCCTGTGTGAGGCGCCACAGAGTCCACACGGGAAAAGGCTTTCACGTGTCCTGCAAACGTGGGAAATTCTTTCTCGGAAGCTCAGCCCTCAGTCAGCATCGAAACACTCATGCGGGCCCGAGGCAGTACATGTGCAGCAAATGTGGAAAATCCCTAAGCCACAAGCCTGCCTTCCTTTATCCCCGGGGAAGGCATGGTGGAGAAAACAGTTATGTGTGCAGTGAGTGTGCACAGTCTTCTGGTCCTGCCTCTGCGTTCGTTCGCTATCGGAGAGTTCACACCAGAGGAAAGCCTTATAAGTGTAACTGCTGTTCCAAGTCGTTCACCTCTGTGGCTGGTCTCAGTTATCACCAAAGCGCTCACACGGGAAAAAGACCGTACGTGTGCAGTGAATGTGGCAAGTCTTACATCACTCCCATGGCCCTTCGCCATCACCGTCGAGTTCACACCGGAGAAAGGTCTTACGACTGCGGCGAGTGTGGGAAATCCTTCAACAACCGGTGGAAACTCGTGCGACACCAGAGGATTCACACGGGAGAGAAGCCTTACGCCTGTGGCAGGTGTGGCAAGGCTTTCACCAACAGCTTCACCCTCCGGTACCACGAGCAGGGCCACCTGGGGACGCGGCCGTACGAGTGCGGCGAGTGCCAGAAATCGTTTACCACGAGCTCCGGCCTCCGCTACCATCTCAGCCTTCACACAGGGACCAGGCCTTACACCTGCAGCGAGTGCGGCAAGTCTTTTATCTGCCGCTCCACCTACCAGTCCCACCAGAAAACACACTCGGGAGAAAAGCCCCACGCCTGCCGTGACTGCGGGAAATCCTTTACCCGTCGGAGCAGCCTCCTGTATCACCAGAGGGTTCACACGGGAGAAAGGCCCTTCGAGTGCAGTGACTGCGGGAAGTCCTTTGCCAGGATCTACGCCCTGCACTGCCACGAGAGAGTGCACACGGGAGAGAGGCCTTACGCGTGCAGTGAGTGCGGGAAGTCCTTTCCCACAAGCAGCAGCCTCGGGAAACATCGGAAGGTTCATCCGGGAGAAAGGCCGGGCGAGGGGGGCGAGGCTGGGAAATCTTTCGCCAGCGGCGACCTCTTCTGTTACCGTCCGAGAGTTCACGCAAGGGAAAAGCCTTTCCCGTGCAGCCAGTGCGGGAAGTCTTTCTCCTCGGGCTCCTCCCTCCGTTACCACCAGCGCGTCCACACGGGCGAGAGGCCTTACACGTGCAGCGAGTGCGGGAAGACGTTTGTCTACGGCGCCAAACTCCGTTACCACCAGCGCGTCCACACGGGCGAGAGGCCATACGCGTGCAGCGAGTGCGGGAAGACGTTCATCTACAGCGCCAAGCTCCGTTACCACCAGCGGGTTCACGCGAGCGAAAAACCTTACACGTGCGGTGAGTGTGGGAAGTCGTTTATCTACAGCTCTACGTTCCGTTACCACCAGCGAGTCCACACTGGCGAGAGGCCTTACAAGTGCAGTGAGTGTGGGAAGTCTTTTATCTATGGCTCCAAGCTCCGTTACCACCAGCGAGTTCACGTGGCAGAGAGGCCGTAAACGTGCTGGGAATGAACAGTGTCCTGCTCCGTGTCACAGCACGTGAGGGAACATTTTGGGGAGTCATTTGTCTGCATTAAAACTGTTTTATATCTTAATATGCACAGTGGAGAGATTCCCTGTAAGTTTTTGTATGTAGGAAGTGTGTGTGTGTGTGTGTGTGTAAGTAGTTTTTCTCATTCCGACTTGCCCAGGGCTGCTTCTCAGTATACGGCACTCGTAGAGTCTGAGGCTAATTCCTTTCACCTTTCTGCCTGGCAGGTCACAGACTGTGTGGTAGTCAATACCTCAGTGTGCTTATGGAAGCTAACCTCTGGTCTCACGGATATTATGGCAAAATAGAAATGACCAGGGCGTCAGCTTTCCTATTATGACTAATTAGAGGCCTGGTGCACGAAAATTGGGCACGGGGGTAGGTCCCTCAGCCCAGCCTGCACCCTCTCCAATCTGGGACTCCTTGAGGGATGTCCGACTGCCCATTTAGGCCCACTCTCATAATCCAGGACTGCTGGCTCCCAACTGCTCACTTGCCTGCCTTCCTGATTGACTCTAACCACTTCTGCCTGCCAACCTGATCAACCCCTAACCATTCCCCTGCCAGCCTGATTGTCCCTAACTGCCCTCCCCTGCAGACTTGGTCATCCCTAACTGCTGTCACCTGCAGGCCTGGGTTCCCCCATACTGCCCTCCTCTGCATGCTTGGTCACCCCCAACTGTCCTCCCTTGCAGGCCTGGTTCCTCCTAACTGCCCACCTCTGCTGGCAATCTTGTTGCAGCTATCTTGTGTGTTGGAGCGACAGTCAATTTGCATATTACTCTTTGACCATATGGGGCAGCCGTCTTGTGTGTTGGAATGACAGTCAGTTTGCATATTGCCCTTTTATTAGATAGGATTTGGACATGGACAAGCTGCAATAATGAATTGGAGCTTGCAGAGCATTGACTACGTGTTCTAAGGACATGTTCATCGAGGGTGATTATTTGTGATGAGATATCCCACCTTCCAGTTGATGAAGTTGGAACTATCTGCTGCTCATGACTTTGGCTTACACAATAATTGAGAATTTACTCTTTTAAAAAATATATATATATATATATATTTTTTTTATTGTAGAGAGAGGGAGAGGAGGAGAGAAACATTGATCTATTGCCTCCTGCACTCACTCCGACCAGGGATGGAACGTGCAACATGAACATGTGTCCTGTCAGGAATTGAACCACCAACCTTTTGGTACATCAGACAGTGCTCAACCAACTGAGCCACATTGGCCAAGGCAAGGCCTTACTCTATTTTTTAAATATATTTTTTATTGATTTCTGAGAGGAAGGCAGAGGGAGAGAGATAGAAACATTAATGATGAGAGAGAACCATGGATCAGCTGCCTCCTGCATGCTGCCTTCTGCAGATCGAGCCCATGACCTAGGCCAGTGGTAGGCAAACTCATTAGTCAGCAAAGCTAAATATCAATAGTACAACGATTGAAATTTCTTTGGAGAGCCACATTTTTTAAACTTATAACACCACTTCTTCAAAATAGACTCATCCAGGCCATGGTATTTCGTGGGCGAGCCACACTCAAGGGGCCAGAGAGCCGCCCGTGGCTCATGAGCTGCAGTTTGCCGACCACTGGCCTAAGCATTTGTCCTAACTGGGAATGGAACCATGAACACCTGGTTCATAGGTCAATGCTCAACCATTGAGCCATACTGGCTGGGTGAGGTCTTAGTCTTTCAATTCTTTTTGTTGTTGTTGTTGTTTTTTTTTAATATATATTTTTATTGATTATTTACAGAGAGGAAGGGAGAGAGATAGAGAGCCAGAAACGTCGATGAGAGAGAAACATCGACCAGCTGCCTCCTGCACACCCCCTACCAGGGATGTGCCCGCAACCAACGCACATGCCCTGACCGGAATTGAACCCGGGACCCCTCAGTCCGCAGACAGACGCTCTACCACTGAGCCAAACCGGCTTTGGCTTTGTTGTTGTTTTAATCCTCACTGAAGGATATTTTTTTCCATTGACATTTAGAAAGAATGGAAAGGAGGAATAGTTGGGGAGGGACAGAAAGAGAAAAACACTGATGTGAATAAGACACATTGCTTGGTTTCTCCTACACAACCCCAGCTGGGGCCAGGGATGGCCCATGCAACCCAGGTAAGTGCACTTGACCCAGGGAATTGAACCCGTGACCGTTGAGTGCACAGGCCAGTTCTCTCATTACTGAGTCACACCTACCAGGGCTTTTCATTTTGTTAAATTTCTTATTTGTTTTAATGTATGGGGTTGTATATAACCTGATTCAGGCTCTACAAGCATGCAGAGGTGAACAGCATTTTAAGGTGGGGGAGGATGTCTCAGAATTTCTCTGCTTATGGACAGGCTGTAAAATGGCAGAAAATAACTGGCCAGTTTTGACCAAGTTTGAGTGGCTGTGCACAGTCTCCCAGGAAGGACTGAAAGACTCTGGTCCTGATTTGGTGGCTGTGTGTTGGAGTCTTGGCGATGACTCTGAGGGAGCAGGTGAGATAGATCCTCAGGTACTTGTGGGAGTGGCAAAATGTTTCCTTCAGCCTGGCCAGGTGTAGCTCAGTGGTTGAGTTAGGGTGGTTGAATGTCGACCCAGGAACCAGTAGGTTACTGGTTCGATTCCCAGTCGGGGCATGAGCCCAGTTTGTGGGCTCCATCCCCAGTGGGAAGCGTGCAGGACTCAGCTGATCAATGATTCTCTCTCATCATTGATGTTTTTATCTCTTCCTCTCTGAAGTCAATAAAAATATATTAAAAAAAAAAAAAAAGTTTCCTTCACCCAAAGCAAATTATACCAGTACTGTCATGGGGATCTATCTCTTGGGTCTCCAAGTGTCATGTGCCCTGATTTCCCCATGTCGCCGGGCTGTGGGTCTGTGGTGGGAAGACAGTTCAGGGAAAATCACAGTTGGTACAGAAGCCGTGGCCCAATAGGGATTGGAGGAGACTGCAGCCAACCCGGGAGATCATCCCTCTTCAGAACATGCCTCTAGGAGTGTGCCTGTGACAGTGACTGCACGATGCATGTACACACAGCTCAGGGCCCGCTGGCATGATCATCTTGGGAAGCCGACATCCTGGTCAGAAAAAACAAAAACAATCATCAAGTTGCCTTGTGGATTCCTGGACCCTCTCAGTTATGTCCGCCTCAAAGCCATTACTACAAGGAGAAGAAAAGAGCCCTGACAGGTGTGGCTCAGTGGATAGAGCGTTGGCCTGTGGACTGAAAGGTCCCAGGTTTGATTCCGGTCAAGGGCATGTACCTTGGTTGTGGGCACATCCCCAGTAGGAGGTGTGCAGGAGGCAGCTAGTGAGCCACATGCGACTCTTTGGCCCCTTGAGTTTTTAGCAAAGGCCAGCTTAGGAGTACCCTAATGAAGTTAATAGCAATGTACGTACCTATAGAGTTTAAAAAAGAAATTTCCATCATTATACTGTTGATATTTGGCTCTGTTGATTAACGAGTTTTCTGACCACTGGGTTAGTGGATAGTGTAAGCCTGAGGAATGAAAGGTCCCAGGTTAGATTCAGGTCAAGGACACACGCCGTGTTGTGGGCTCCATCCCTAGTAGGGAGCATGCCGGAGTTCCGCCAATGATTCTCTCTCGTCATTGATGTTACTGGCTCTCTCCTCCCTTTCTGTCTGAAATGAATAAAGAAATATACATGTTTTAAAAAGCATGAAGAATGGCAAAAACTTGGGTGACCATTCCCAAGTGCTCACCTTAATTCTGCTTTCTCAGACTTCACTGATAAAACTTCTCTGAGGTCTTAACTGTTTTCACCATCCACCAATGCATCATTACTATATAGCCCATTGTTAATAGCTTTCTGTAATTTTGCATTTTATTTTTGATTTTTTTAGAGAGGAGGGTGGGGGGAAACTGCAATGTGGAAGAGAAACATCAATAGGCTGGCATGACTCAGTGGTTGAGCATCGGCCCATGAACCAGGAGGTCACGGTTAGATTCCCTCTTCAGGGCACATGCCCAGGTTGTGGGCTCCATCTCCTGCCTGAGTAGTGCAGGAGACAGCAGATTCATGACTCTTGATGTTTCTATCTTCCTTCTCTGAAATTAATTAAAAAAAAAAAAATCTATATTTTTTAAAAAGGCTGCCTAAACCCTGGCCGGTTTGGCTCAGTGGATGGAGTTTAGGACTGCGGACTGGGGAGGTCCTGGGTTCCATTCCGCTCAGGGCATGTGCCTTGCTTGTTCCCAAGTGGGAGGTGTGCAGAAGGCAGCTGATTGGTTTCACTCTCATCTATTTTCTAACTCACTATCCCTCCCTTCCTCTCTGTAAAAAATCAATAAAATATATATATTTTTTAAAAAAAGTTGCTCTGAGGGGGAGTGGAATTTGCCACCCCTTGCTCCAGCTAAATGAGCCGCACAGGTCAGGGCAATTTTGCATTTTAAACTTTTTTTTTTTTTTCTGAGATAAATCCGACTGCCCAAGGAAGTGAGTCCCTGCAATCACAAGAAAAGTGATCAATTACTTCCCAGTGAGGAGTTGAAATCCACGGAAGGCACTCCCAGCCCGCAAACAGAAACCTTATTAACAATGTTTTTCGTGATTCAAAAGCCGGGAATAGAAATAAATCTAGTGAAACAGCGGGTGGTGAAAACTCTGGAATGGCATGCTCCTTTGCCTCTGCAGCCTTGGGGAGCAGGGCTGCGGGGGCGAGGGGGGGGGGGTTGAAGGGTTTGGGGGCACATCGGAAATAGTATGTTTTAGCTCCTGAGAACGAGCTAAACTTCCCAGAAGTTGGAGCTGCTAATGTCTCCAAAAACTTTGGTGAAAAGGACTCCGAGGTCCCTTCCAAGCCCTCGCACCCACAGACCCCGTTTCCCAGCGCCGGGCGGGTCCGCATTCTCCTGCAAAAGGTCCCAGGCCAGAGCCGGCAACAGCATCAGAACGCGGGAACTACATTTCCCGGCGTTCTTTGCGTCGAGCGGCAGCCACTCTGGGCCAATGAGGCCCCGTGTTGGGAGGCGTTCCCCTGGCGTGGCCCCGAGCGTGGGGCGGGACTTCCGGCGTCCTCCTCCCGGCGGTCATTTTGGCTGGTTGGGCGTGTTCCTCCCGGCGGCGCTTCCAGAGCGCGGGGGTCGCGGCGGGCGGACGCGGCGGGGAAGCCGTCGGAAGGGCCGTGTCCGCCGCAGGGAGGCGGGTCTGGGGCTCGGCCGGGGCGCCGCCGGAGGGGGTCCGCACCGGGGCCTTGACGCGCCCCGCCGCCCGCTCCGCCCACAGACCCGAGGGCGGCGGCCGCGCCGAGGCGCCCGGCTGAGGTGAGCGCCGTCCCGCGGGGCCTCCCGCTCCCCCTGCGGACCCCGCAGCCCGGGGCCGGCGCCCGGCCCCTCCCGCCGCCCAGGCCCCGCGTCGGGACCGCGAGGCGCTCGGAGCGGGGGGTCCCTCCCGTTCGCGGGCGCGGAGGTGGGGCGCCCTGGTGGGGTGTGTCGGGCTGAGGGAGGGGGTGCAGCCTGTGGAACCGGTCAGCGCGGAACCGGGGGACCGGGAAAGCTGAGGGACCGGGAAAGCTGAGGGACCGGGAAAACCGAGGGACCGGGAAAGCTGAGGGACCGGGAAAACCGGGGGGACCTGAAAAGTCGGGGTGCGCGGTGTCTGCGGGGCACTGGGGTGGAGGCCCGGACGCGCCTGCTTGACTAGTCTGGGTGCCCTGCCTGCATTCTCCTCACGCCAGGGCGGATTTATGGAACTTAATTAATTTGTTAACAACATTGACTGGCTTTATTTTATTTTTAAAGCGAAAGTAAGAGTTTTATGGAGAGAGAGAGAGACTCCATCCGGGAGAGGACTCGGACCCGAGGAGGTTGCCCTGGTTGACTGACTTGAGAGTGGACGGGAGAAAGAGACATGGTTTTGTTATTCCACTCATTTATGAAATCGTGTGTGTGTGTGTTTTTTTTTTCTTAAAAATTTTTTTATTTATAATTTATTTACAGAGAGGAAAGGAGAGGGATAGAGAGTTAGAAACATCGATGAGAGAGAAACATTGATCAGCTGCCTTCTGCACACCCCACACTGGGGATGTGTCCGCAACCGAGGTACATGCCCTTGACCTGAATCGAACCTGGAACCCTTCAGTCTGCAGGCCCATGCTCTATCCACTGAGCTAAACTGGTCAGGACAGTTTTGTGTTTTTGTTGTTGTTGTTGCATGTTTCTGTCTTAATTTTTCCAACACCGTTTATTGAAGGGACTCTCTTTATCCCATTGTGTATTCTTTATTTCCTTTGTCATAGATTAATTGGTCCTATGTGTTTTTAATGCCAGTATCATGCTTTTTAATTTATAGTCTTGTAGTATCATGGTTAAATTTACTCCTGATATTTTATTATGCAGTGATATATGGAATTTTCTTAATTTTTTAAAATGATTTTTATTCCTTTTTTCTATTTTAAATTTATTTTAATTTTCTCTTATTAGTTTCT
Source organism: Pipistrellus kuhlii (assembly GCF_014108245.1). Classification (NCBI taxonomy): domain Eukaryota; kingdom Metazoa; phylum Chordata; class Mammalia; order Chiroptera; family Vespertilionidae; genus Pipistrellus; species Pipistrellus kuhlii. The sequence goes on along the minus strand of NW_023425594.1, from coordinate 512,956 downwards.
CTTTCTGTTAGTATGTTATTGATATAAAATGCATCTGATTTCTGATAATTCATTTTGCATCCCACTACTTTTCTGAATTTGTCAGGTTTTTTTTTAATTAAAATTTTTTTTATTAAGGTATTATATGTGTACATATCTTACCAATTTTGTCAGTTTTAATAGATTGTTTTTGGTGGATTCTTTAGGATTGTCCATGTATAGTATTATGTCATCTGCAAATAATGTCTGTTTTACCTCTTTTTTAATTTTGATGATATCTCCATTGAGTATGATGTTAGCCTTTGGTTTGCCATGTGGCCTTCATTATGTTGCATTATGTTCCTTCTATTCCCAATCTACTGGATGCTGGGCTCTAGTTGGTATTTCTAGTAACTAAAAGGTCACTAATTCTATTCTAATCAGGCACATATCAAGGTTGTGGGTTTGATTCCCAGTCAGGGTACATATGGGAGGTAACTGAATAATGCTTCTCTCTCTCCCTCTCCTTCTCTCTCCAAAATAAATAAATGAATAAATAAATAAATAAATTGGATTTTAATTTTATTTATTTATTTAATTTCAGGGAGGAAGGAAGAGGGAGAGAGAGATAGAAACATCAATGAGAGAGAACTACTAATCGCCCCTCCCACATTCTCCCACTGGGAATCCAGTCCGAAACCTGGATATGTGCACTGACCAGTAAAGTAATCTAGAACCCTTCAGTCTGCAGGGTGATGCTCTAACTAAACTAAACTGGCCACTGAACTAAACTGGCCAGGGCTAAATGTTGGATCTTGTCAAGTGTTTTTTCTGCAACTGGATATGATCATACAATTTTGTTTGTAGTATCATGTTAATTGATTTGCATATATTGAACCATCTTTGCATCCCAGGAATAAAACCCACTTGATCATAATGTGTGATCTCTCTCTGTTTTTTTATTTTGTTGATCTTCAGCGGAGGATGTTTTCCCACTGAGTGGAAGGGAGTGGGAGATACATCGATTGGTTGCCTCCCACATGCGCCCCCACCAGGGGATTAAGCTAACAACTGGTACCTGCCCTTGACCGGAATTGAACGTGGGACTCCTCATTCTCTGGGCCAACGCTCTATGCACTGAGTCAAACTGGCTAGGGCTTTCTGTTTTGTTTTGTTTTTAATCCTCACCCAAATATATATTTTTGTTGATTTGAGAGTGAGAGGAGGAAGGGAGAGGTGGAGAGAGAGTGAGAAACATCAGTGTGAGAAAGAAACATTGATTGATTGCCTCAAGCACACACCCCCGATCAGGGATTGAACCCACAATCCTGGGTATGTGTCCTAATGGGGAATCGAACCTGTAACCTTGTGTTTTATGGGACGACATCAGGGATGATCTTTGTAATGTATTGCAGAGTTCAGTTTGCTCTTTTTTTTTTTTTTTTGGAGGGTTATTGGCCTATACCATTCCTTTTTGTGATGCCTTTGCCTGGTTGTGGTTTCAGGTAATGATGGCCTTGTAAACATGTTTGGAAGGCTTCCCTCTTGTTGAATTTTTTGGCAAAATTCACCTTCGATGTCATCTGGTCCAGGGCTTTTGTTGTTATTGTTCTGGTGGGTTCAGTGTTTCTCTTAGAAATTTTTGTCTTTAGGCTAATTTGTTGGCATTTATTCAGATGATCTATATCTATCTTCTATAGTAATAAAAGGTAATATGCTAATTAGACTGGCTGACCTTCCAGACGAAGCCGGTGCTGTGAGGGAAGCCCAGGTCCCAGGTGCCAGAGGGAAGCTGGTGCTAGCAGCCAGGGGAAGGAAGACCTCTTGCATTAATTTCGTGCATTGGGCATCTGGTGTTCTTACAATGCTTTTGTATTTCTGTGGTGTCATTATCATTTCTCTTTTGATTCTGATTTTGAGTCCTCTTTTTTTTCCTTTATGAATCTGGTTAGTTTATCAATTTTGTTTATATTGTTAAAGAGCCACCTCTTGTTTTCATTAAACTTTTGTATGTTTTAGACTGTTTTGTTTACTTCTGGTCTGACCTTTATTCTTTTACTTATTGACTAGTGGCCAGTTGCATGAAGAGATTCGTGCAATAGGCCTTTCTTCCCTTGGCTCCCAGCACCGGTTTTCCTCCGGCACCTGGGACCCAGGCCTTTGCTGCAGACTCTGGAGTCTGCAGTCTTCGTTTTCTCTCTGGCCAGAGTGCTGCTCCTATAGATCCCATTTTCCCCCACCCCTGCCCTCCTGCTCATAACAGGCATCCTGCCCATCTGACCACCCCCCATCGGGAGCAGCTGGGTGGCAGCCATCTTTCTCCTAATTTGCATATTCCCTCCTGATTGGCAGGTGGGCATAGTGGAGTGATGGTGAATTTGCATGTTTCTCTTTTATTAGTGTATTGTGTGTGTGTGTGTGTGTGTGTGTGTGTGTGTGTGTGTGTGTTATTTGAGGTAAAGCCTATATTGCTATCTGATTTTTCTCTCAGAATTGTTTTGGTTGTGTCCCATAGATTGTGGGTCACTGTGTGTTTATTTTTGTCTCTTATCTTCCCCTCCCTAATTTGTTCTTTATAACACTGCTCAGCTGTTGTTTTTTTTAATGTAGTTTATTCATTTCAGAAAGGAAGGGATAGGGAGGGAGACAGTGACATCAGCGATGAGAGAATTACAGGGAATGGCATGGTTTTGTCCCCGCAGGAACGGCCTCCTGAGTAGGTTGTAGGCTGATGGTTTTGTCTCGGCACCTCAGCTCCTGTTCTCTCCTCTCCTGGGCCTGAAGCTCTTGGTGTAGCTACTGACACTTTGTCAGACACTTTGTGAGAGTGACAAGCACATTTCCCTGGAATATTCCCGACAGAACGGAGAGATGCAGGAAATATTGTCAGCATCTGATTTCTGTGTAACGTGTTGGCCTCCTGCATGGCTAATGGCTGTGTCCTGCCTGGCAGGTCTAAGCAGTGAATGCTGTTCGCGCTCAGCACGGGACTGTGGTTGGACCTTCCTGGGAAGCCAGAGCCACAGGCGCATCCTGATCCTGGTGAGCACCTGTGCTGCCTCACTTGTTCGTTTCTGTTGTCGCCTGTGGGGGAGGGAGAAACCCTTCCGCCCTCCGGCGTCCTCTGGCTGGTCTGGCGACCAAATGGGGATAACACACAGGTGACAGAGGCTCAGCTCAGAGACACAGAGCGCGAGAGCGTCGGGTGTCGGAGATGGGCTGTGTGATGGGCTCTGTGACTGTGGAATGGCTGACAGAGGAGTTGGGAGACATGGGGTACTTCCTGGCGTCTGAAGTCCCGTCTCTAAACACATGAGTGATCCATTGCTGGCAGCTCCCCAGGAGTCTGGGCGTGGCCCTTTAAGAACAAGCTGCCCTTGCAGCCTGGACGCCCCTGGCACTGCTGCTTCCCCTCTGTCCGTTCCAGGAGCTTCCAGCGCGGGGGCGTCTGGAGCTGTGGGAACGTCGTCGCCCAGAAAGCCCTGCTGGAGCGGCGTCTGGTGGAGCCAATGACGGTCCCGGGCTGGCGGCATTCTCCTGGTGACGGCTCCTCGTGCGGAGACGCTGGGTGCGAAGACCGGACAGAGAAGGCGGGGCGGGCGCCGCTGTCCTCGGTGCTCAGAGTACAATGGCAGCGGCCTCACCGCGGGGCCTGGCTGAGGTGAGTGCACGCCCTCAGCAAGCCCTAAAGCCCAGGGGCGGGGCACCCAGGCGTTCCTGGTGACACCCACAGGGCCAGCCCTGCAGGCGGACACACACACACACACACACACACACACACACACACGGGGACGGGGCCTGCCCTGAGCAGGTGATGGGGAGCTGGAGTGGCTGTGGCAGTCACGGTCGGGGGGTGGGATGGGGGCGTCACCAGAGGAGAAGCGATGTGCGTGGGGGGGACGTAAAAGCTCGCCAAGTGGCCATTCACCCGAGGACGGAGGTTGTTTGTAGCTTCCCCTCGACCTCGTGGCAGGGCCGTGTGAGCTTCGAGGACTTGGTCGTGTACTTCTCCTGGGAGGAGTGGGGGCTCCTGGACGAGACGCAGCGATGCCTCTACCACGACGTGATGCTGGAGAACTTCGCCCTGGTGACCTCCCTGGGTAAGTCCTCACTCCCACCCAGGGCCCGGTTAGACTCCTCTGTCTTTTAAAAAAAAGATTGTTACTGATCTCAGAGAGGAAGGGGGTGGGAGAGAGAGGGAGAGAGGGAGAGAAGGAGAGAGGGAGAGGGAGGTGGGGGGAGAAAGAAACCTCAATGATGAGAGAGAATCATTGATCAGCTGCCTTCTGCACGCCCCGCACTGGGGATGGAGCCCACAACCTGGGCATGTGCCCTGACCAGAATCGAACCCTGACCTGGTTCATAGGTCGACTCTCAGCCATAACGTCGCTGGGCTTCACCTTATCAGTTGCAGTTGGCCTTCAATATTGTTGCGTTAGCGTCAGGCAATACTGGACAGTGTTTTCCCTGCTCTTCCCTGTACCAGCTGGAGGCCCCACCTGTGCTTATTCTCCCAGGGTGCACTGTTCTTCTCGTGGTGAGACCTTTTTCCCAGTTCCCTGCCCAGGGGGACTCACCGCGAACCTGCAGCCCAGAACGCTCCCTCAGCTGACCTTGCTCTCCGTCCCTGCCTTCCCTGGCTGGATAACCTTCCAAGCCATTCTCCCACCTTTAATTTCCCTTCTGTGCCCGTACGTGTTGTCACTGGTACGTCCCAGGGGTTGTTCTCACAAAATTCCTCTGACCTTTGTAACGTTTAGTTGTTGCCTTTTGTCTGTCATGTTCAGAATTGCTCTGGGCCAGTGCTGGTTCCTCACTGGTTGCCTTAGGTGCCCCCATGATGGACATGATGGTGAATGGCAGCAGGGAGGGCGTAGCAGGATGCTGTGCTCAGATCACACCGGGACCTGTCCTGTGCCCCACGGCCTGCCTGCCCGCCTGTCCCCCTTCTTGACGTTTCTCTCTGTCTCATTCTACCCTGACTCTGATCCTCTGGTGCCCATTGTTAGAGTTGATGTGATGTTGGGAGGGTTGCACACATTTTTAAAACAATCTTTGGCCCGGCTGGCATGGTGCAGAAGTTGAACATCCACCTGTGAACCAGGAGGTCACGGTTTGATTCCTGGTCAGGGCGGATGCCCCATTTGCAGACTCAGTTTCCAGTGCGGGGCGTGCAGGAGGCAGCTGATCAGTGATTCTCTCTCATCCTTGATGTTTCGCTCCCTCTCGCTTCCTTTCTGTGGACCATAAGAGAGGAGTCATTCGGTGACCCCCTTAATTCTTGGGGCTTTAAGAGTTCCAGTCCTTAGTACAAAGCAGCCCCGTTCACCAAGCTAAGAGTAGTCCACTGCATTCAGTTCTGGGGTGTCCCTCACACACGTCTGCGATGGGCCTGCTCCCTCCTCTGGTCAGCGTGCACTCAGAGGCTTTCTGTGCATCCAGGTTGCTGGTGGGGGATGGAGGCGGCGAAGGTGGAGGCGGAGTTGGAAGAGGAGGCGGCGGCGGAGGCGTCTGTGCTGGATGTTCCTGTCTCAGGGGCATCACTGGGCCAGACGCCAAGTCCAGATCCAGCCTCTTGGGAGGCCCGCCCCTGTGAGAAGTGTGTCCTGGTCGGGAGAGACGTGCTGTGCCTGACGGAGTTCCCAGGGGCCTGTGAGGCCTGTGGACGGCAGCCCTGGCTCACCGCGGGCCCGTGCGAGGAGCCCAGCGACGAGAAGCCGCTCTGCAGCGCCGTGGGCGCCGTGGACACGGCCTCGCTCCTGTCCAGCTGCGGGTGCCCCGCGTCAGCGAGCCCCTTCGCCCTCGCTTGTGGGACCGCCAGGGAGGACTTCCTGGCCATGGTGCGACTGCTGCAGCATCAGGCCTCTCTCAGGGGGTCACAGCCCCCCAGCAGCGTCCAGTGTGGGAATGGGGAGGCGATGCACAGCGGGGAGAGCCCTCGCTCCGTGATTGACTACGAGCCACCCCTCAGCCACGAGCACAAACCCCTTCAGCACCAGCAGCTTCCCCCTCAGAGTCATGACTGTGATGACGGTGTGAAGCCCTCTCACCAGAGCTCCCCGGTCTGCAATGGCCAGGTGCTCGACCCGGCAGCGAGGTCTTACGTGTGCAACGAATGCGGGAGATCCTTCAGCCAAAGCTACTACCTCATCCAGCATCACCGGATTCACACCGGAGCCAGGCCTTACAAGTGCAACGAGTGTGGGAAAGCCTTCACGTACAAACTCAGGCTGGTTCAGCACCTGCAGATCCACAACAGGGTGAAGCCTTACGAGTGTGGGGAGTGCAGGAAGTCCTTCAGCTACAGCTCCACACTCGTCAAACACCAGCGCGTGCACACAGGAGCCCGGCCGTACAAGTGTGGCGAGTGTGGGAACTCCTTCAGTCAGAGCTCCAACCTCGTCCAGCACCAGAAAATTCACAACGGGGCGCGGCCTTACAAATGCAGCGAGTGCGGGAAATCTTTCAGCTACAAGTGCAAACTCGTGCAGCACCTGCGGATTCACACGGGTGAAAGGCCTTATGAGTGTGGGGATTGTGGGCGATCTTTCAGCCACAGCTCCACTCTCAACCAACACCGGAGAATTCACACTGGAGCCAGGCCTTATAAGTGTAACGGGTGTGAAAAATCCTTCAGCCAAAAGTCCAACCTCATTCAGCACCAGAGAGTTCACACGGGGGAAAGGCCTTACGAGTGTGGGGAGTGTGGGAAATCCTTTAGCCAAAGCTCCCACATCATTCAACACAGAAAACTTCATACCAGATGACCTCAGGAATGTGCCGTGACTTTGGGCAACGTGCCGGCCACGGCTCTGTTGTCACTTTAACGTGACAGCTTAACCCAGAGATTCTTTAAAGATATTAACCTGTTTGCCCCAGAAAGTTCACACGGGAGAAGCCTGAGTCGCGCCTCAGGGAACACGCTACTTCCTGCTGGGAAGCCCTCTGCTGGTGGTGAACTATGTGCTTCAGTGTCCACAGCAGGGCGGTCCTCCCCCATGTATTCGTCCAGGTGCTCGGGGAAACTTATTACCACTCCGCTGCTTTCTTTGCCTGAATTCACACCCCTCCCACGCCATCACACCCTGCTGCCATCCACTCCGAGGTTCCTCGGATGTTTCTTTTTTCTGACGAATAGGACATAATCTGGACTCAATTTTCTTGGCTAAGGTAATAGTATCTGGAAAAGAAGGGTTACCCTTCTCCCAGGCCTCCTGAGAGAGATGGACAGCACTCTGTGGTCCTCACTTACACCCTGGAGGCCAGCCCAGAGCAGGAGGCTGGCCTGGCACAATCTCTGGTGCTTCCACACGTGCAGTCGGTTGCCTTCCCCAGGCAGTCACACCATCTGCCGAGCACCATTGTGAGGAGGCTGCTTCCCAGGCGCTGCACAGAGGGGTCCTGTGCCTTCACGTCTCCAGTGGGGTGACTACTGTTCGTGGCTGTAGGACTGCAGGGGCTTGGCTGAAACCATTGGTTTGAAAACACTGGGTGAGACATCGGGCAACAAGGAAGGGTGTGCCCTCCATGCCTGTTCCCGTGGCGGAAGCCTGGGTATGAGTTCCTGTAGTGAAGTCGTCGACAGCAAATGCAGCTTTGGTGGTTTGGTCATTGTAGTCGTGTCTGAGCATCTGAGCGTGCTGCTGTGCCAGAAGGAAACACAGACAGGAATGAGACCAGGGCAGCCTGCTTCTGTGACCAGCTGAGAAACGGTCCATGCTGGCCAGAAGGACCCACGTCCGGTTTCCTGCCCCAGAGGCGGGCTGTGCTGCTCGGAGGATCAGAATGGGAAGCAGTGCCCGGGAGCCACACTTCCATCTGCGGGGCTTCCACGCATGGACCGTGTCGGGGCTGCACCTGTGGCCGTTGCTTCGTGTTGGCCTGTGTCCCTCAAACAGCCAGAATCATAACCACCGTGTGCCCTTTTTAAGTCTCTCCCTCTGCTCTCAGCAAGAGGGTTTGATGTTAGTTGCTTTCACAGATTATGTATTTTATAGAATTTTATATGATTCGTGTCATGAATTGTTCTCAAAGGTTTTAAATTTCTGTTTCCTTCATGCTCATAGTATTACTTTTGAAGTTTATGCACATCAGTCACACTTTATTCCTTCAGTTTGAATACTATTCTGTCTATGAATGTTTACATTTCATGGAGACGTTGACTTGTTTCCAACTTTTTGGCTATTAGTGTAAATGCATGTTCTTCAATGAATTAGCTATTCCAGCCACTCACCCTATGAGAAACACTCACTCTAAAAATTCTCACTTTTCTCTAAAACAACCCCTCCCAACTTTCTCCTCACCCCCCAATCACATTTCTCTCCTTCCCAAATGACAGCTCTTGGCTGTTCCTGAATAAACACACTGCTGAGGAAAAGGACTTTTATTTTAATGTCAGCATTATGTGCATATTCACATAATAGAAGCCCATTTGAGCAGAGGGATTATTGAAATTATGTAGTGGCCCAGTTAATACCTCCAAATAGTTACTGTGAGTTTTTTAAAAAATTTTGAAAAAATGTTTCAGAAAGGAAGGGAGGGAGAGAGACAGAGACATCAATGGTGAGAGAGAATTGATTGGCAACCTCCTGGACTCCCTCTAATTGAGCCTGCAACCCAGGCATGTGCCTTTGACCAGAATCGAACCCGGGATCCTTCAGTTTGCAGGTTGACACATTATCCACTGAGCCAAACCAGCTGGCGGGTTACTGAGATTTTGCAGATGACAAACATGGCATTTCCAAAGATGGTGGAACTAATGTTACACCAAAGACCACAAATTGTTCACCAGAAGTTACGTTCCAGCAAATGACATGGAACTGGAGTTGCTGCGATTGGTGGCAACCCAACTTGCTCTCTGGTCCTTAAGGGACCTTAACAACTGGGCTCCTTCCAATGACGGCCACAAAGGTTCTGCATGACTTCCACCACTGCCTCCCGCTGACCTGAGTGAGGGAGTTGCATTCCCCGTCAGCCTGTGGTCACAGGGGTAAGTACCATGACTACCACCGAAAGCTGCTGGAGCAGATTGCCAAGTGGGTTTCCGCCAGGAAGGGCCTCCATAATGTCTGGATCAGTCTGAAGCCCCCAGAGGTGGGGAACGCCAATGTGATTGGTTTCTTCTTTATTCATGTTTTTAAATTAATTGATTTCGGAGAGGAAGGGAGAGGGGGGTGAGAGAAACATCAATGATGAGAGAGAATCATTGCTCGGCTGCCTCCTATACTACCCATGCTGGGGATTGAGCCCCCAACCCGGTCAAGTGCCCTAACCGGGAATTTAGCCTTTATCTCAAGCACTGAGCCACTCTGGCCTACCTGGCATGGCTGATTTTGACCAGGAAATAGGAGGATGGGTTCAGTTTCCATTGATTTATATTAGCACTAGAATTACGCCATCAAAGCCCAAGAGAGACACAACTGTCTTAAAATGAGCACATGTTCCAGGGGATGTGAGCCAGCGCAATGGAGATTGCCCAGCAATGAGGGAAGCCTGGGCGAGGCAGCCTCCAGCCAGTAGCCAGTAGCCAGCAGCTCTGTGCTGGAGGGCTCCACCTGCCGGTGTGTGGTGTTTCCGTTCCAGCTGGAAAAGTCTTGAGTGGAAAGGGTAGGGGTGCTGTGGATATAGCTGCACAGCTCCTAATGGCTGTGGAGAGCCTCCGTCCTATTAGTTGAGACATAATTTCAGAAACTCCTGTGTAAAGGCTGGCTCAGAGACAGAGAGAGTGCAGGAAAGTCAATTCAGGCTTTTCTCTGAAGCACATTTTGCATGAAAGGCCCCTCTGCTAAAGGCTCTGCTTTTATTTTTTTTAATTTATTTTTAAGAAATGTTTTTATTGATTTGAGGGGAGAGGGAGAGATAGAAATGGCAATGGTAGAAGATTGTTGATTGGCTACATCCTGTACACCCCTCACTGGAGATCGAACCAGCAACCTCAGCACTTGCCCTGAATGAGAATCATGTTGTGACCTGGTTCATGGATTGATGTCTAACCACTGAGCCACACTAACCAGCAGGGCTCTGCCTTTAACTTTGACTGTTAGTCACGAGGAGCCCTTAGTAGTAGGTATTTTTCTTGGGCTTTACAGACAAGCAGGTGCTGCTGGGCAGGTGAGCCTGGTGAGGACACAAGACGGGCCATGCTGGTTAATGACCTCCTGGCAGCTAGTGAGGGATGCACACAGCAATGGTGCCCCTGCAGCAGACAAAAGGTGAGGCCATCATTCTCTCGGAGGAGGAGGGCCTGCCCAGGGCCCAGGTGCCTCAGGTCATAGGGCACAAAACCAGACTAGCAAGGAGCACCAGAGATACGCTTCGGAGCTCAGAGACCAGGACACAATCACAAGGCATCTCCCTGGGCTCAGCCCTCGGAGCCCCCCAGATGGTCCTGCAGACGCCCTGTGCTGCACGCTGGTGGGATGCCAATGGACAGAGAACAGGATGGCGATGACCAGAGAGAAAAGGAGGGGGCGAGCAGAAGAGGGTAAATGGTGATGGAAGGAGGCTTGACTTGGAGTGATGAACACACAATACAATACCCATGATATAGAATGTACATCTGAAGCCTATATACCTTTATTATCCAATGTCACCACAATACATTCACTAAGAAAGAGAGACTATTCCCAAAGCCAAGGTACGTATCACCTTACGAGAAGTGTGTACCCCTCATGGATATTGGCTGATGATGTGTGATCCGTGATGATGTTTAACCTTCAAGCAACAAACTACCAGCTACCAGTGGGTGTCCACTTGGATTAGCTTCATTGACTCAAATAATGTATAAGCACTTCCATGACCAACAGCCCCCACAACTCCCCAAAAGTTGTTCTCTTGCCCTTTTGAGAAAGATGAAGCCCCTCCTTGGCCTGAGGTAGTGCCCAGTGGGCCCCCGCCCCATCCCTCACCACATCTCTGGGAATCTGTCCTGGTGCTTCAGGCCTTGAGTAGCTGTGGGAACTACATTTCCCAGAAAGCTGTGCGTTGAACGGCAGCGGTGTCAACCTACTGGGAATCCAGAAAGGGCATTTCCGTTTGGACAAATCGCCTTGGGGCGGGACTTCCGGTTCTGGTGCTCAATTGAGCGGTGACTGACAGAGCGCATGGGGGTGGGCTAGGGGCGGGGACAGCGCTGCCTGCTATCCCAGGTCAGGAACCCTGCCTGAGGCCCACCCAGCCCTGGTCGCTGGGCTGTCACCTCTCCACTCGGGCCACAGAGTGTGTCCAGCCCATCTTTTCCAGCCAGACTCCAGCAGCAAGCTAACCTACCAGTTGGAGCGTCTGCCCCCTGGTGGTCTGTGCATCATAGTGACTGGTCCAACAAATGGTTGAATGGTCAGACACTAAGCACATTAGGCTTTTATTATATAGGATTGATTTCAGAGAGGAAGGCAGAGGGGAGAGAGATACAAACATCAATGATGAGAGAGACTCACTCATCAGCTGCCTCCTGCAAGCCTGACACTGGGGATCAAACCATGGCCCTGACCAGGAATCAAACCATGGCCTCCTGGTTCATAGGTGGACGCTCAGCCATTGAGCCACCTGGTGGGGCTAATATCCGGCACTCCCCACAGGTTCCTGTGTCTGAGGAAGTGCCTCTGAGCGTACACAGGTGAGGGAGGAGTGAGGTGTCCCACACCCTAATGGGTCCCAGCCCACATCGCCTCTGGATCTGTAGATCATGAGGCTCTTCCCCTGCCATTCTCCCAGCCCTCGGTTTGGGGGCCCTGGAGAATCCCCAACCGAGCTCAGGGGCTCAAGTGTAGGCCAGAGGTTATATGGAGAGGATTCCATCTCCCTGAGACATCAACAGGAGGAGATGTGGAAGCTTATCACCAAAACAGGTTACAGCCCTTCCTGGTTTGGCTCAGTGGATAGAGCATCAGCCTGCGGAACGAAGGGTCCCCGGTTCAATTCCAGCCAAGGGCATGTGCCTTGGCTGCAGGCTCCTCCCCAGGGATCCTTGCAAAGGACAACCACTCAATGTGTTTCTCTCATATTGATGTTTCTCTCTGTCTTTCCCTCTCTCTTCCACTCTCTCTAAAAATCAATGGAAAAATATCCTCGGGCAACGTTTAACAAAACAAGAAGAAAAAATAAAGGTGATTAAGTGTTTTGTTTTGTTTTGTTTTAAACAAATAGGTTACAGTATCTGGAACTGCTTGGAAGGGGAGCTAAGCTGGTTGACAGAATTGCTGGTCTCCTTTCTGGATGAGAACAAAAGAGGGAGGGGCAAGAGCCAGGCTTGGAATGGAGCCAGCGGGAGGTCAAAATTTGGGTAGGGAGGGGATTTTAACTAGATTTAAAAAAAATACTATTACTACTTTTTTTTAATCCTCACCCGAGGATATTCTTCCACTGATTATTTTTTTAAAATATATTTTTATTGACTTCAGAGAAGAAGGGAAAGGGAGAGAAACATCAATGATGAGAGAGAATCGTGGATGGGCTGCTCACTGCTCACCCCCTACTGGGCATTAAGCTTACAACCTGGGCATGTACCCTGACCCAGGTGAATGGCAGTTGGAGGAAGTGACATTGGGTCTCTGTTCACATCCCACCAGGAAGCTACCCGGTTTGACTTACCTTTTGGTGCCATTTCATTATTAGTGGCCACCCTGCTTCTACCTTCCCTTGTCCAATCTTGACCCTGTATGGACTTGTCATTTCTGAGTCATATAAACAATTTGTAAATTGAATTCTTACTGATTTCAGAGAGAGAGAGGGAGAGGGAGACAGCGATAGAAATAGCAATGATGACCATCAAGTGGCTGCCTCCTGCATGATCGGGATGCAAGCCTGCAACCAGGCATGTGCTCTTCCAACCAGAAATCAAGCCGTAACCTCCTGGTTCCTAAGCTGATACTCAACTGGGCTTCCATGGCCGGGCCCTTCATCATTTTTTTTTTTTATATGAAGGTTCTTTTTAAAAAACTTTAAAAATATATTTTATTGATTTTTTTACAGAGAGGAAGGGAGAGGGATAGAGAGCTAGAAACATCGATGAGAGAGAAACATCGACCAGCTGCCTCCCGCACACCCCCTACTGGGGATGTGCCCGCAACCAAGGCACATGCCCCCGACTGGAATCGAACCCGGGACCTTCCAGTCTGCAGACCGATGCTCTACCACTGAGCCAAACCGGTTTCGGCATCGGCAGAACTCTTAAGGCAGGTTCACCTTCCCAGGTGTCCCAGTCCTTCGAGCTGTGTGGCCCACTCCTGACAGACATTTTGCTGTTGGTTGAGCATCAGGGAACCCATCCTGGATGACAAACACACACCAGTGAGAAACTGTTCTTTATGGCCAACCTTCACCGGCACCGGGACCAGCACATTAGAGCAATCCCCTTCAGATGTTCAAAGAGTTACACAGCCCATGTGTCAGGGAAGCCCTGTCCCTGTCCGGAGGTTGGGAAGGACTTGTTAGCTGGCCTGTGATTTCTCCATCAGCAGGTCGCTCACACGGGAGAGAAGCTAAACCACAGGAATGAGTGTGAGGCTGTCTTTCACCGCGGAAAAAGTCTTCACAACGGGGAGGATGTAAGAAAGCTGCACAGACACACTTGCTCAGAGCCAGACAGTCTTCATTCGAGAAGGGTTTTATGAATTCAGCAAATGTGGAAAGATGTAACCTCATTCAGCACAAGAAGGTTCACACTGGAGACAGGCCTTATGAGTGCACTGACTGTGGGAAATCATTTGACTGCAGATCTAACCTCATTTAACACCCGAGAGTTCACACTAGAGAAAGGCCCTGTGAATGAGGGTAATGTGACAAATTGTTTAGCCGAAGCTTGAGTCTCATTCAACCCCAGAGAGCTCACACTAGAGAAAGATCTTAGATGTACAGGGGACGCACACATTCCTTTTAGTGTAATTACACTGGAGGAGAAAACTTGTGAGGGAGCCATCTGCCTGGATTAAAGCCCGTATGCGGGGGAATCTATAGTGGAGATATTCTTAGGTTCCAGGTATAGGAATCTGCTTTCAAACCTGCCTAGGCTCTTACTGGATAGATGTCACTGCCATTTTCCCTTGTGTTCAGAGATCATACTAATCTGGCCACTTAGTGTGTGTGGGTATATATAAGGGAGAGGGAGAGAGAGAGAGAGATAGAAACATCAATGATGAGAGAGAATTATTGACTGGGTGCCTCTTTCACACCCCACAGTGGAGATCAAGCCTGAAACCTGGGCATGTGCCCTGACCAAGAATCTAATAGTGACTTCCTGGTTCATAGGTTGATTCTCAACCACTGAACCACCATGGCTATGCTGCCCTTTTTAAATAAACTGTGGCTACTTTCCTTTTCATTAACAAACTTCTCACTTTTGTTCTTCATTTTTCGTGCGCTTATGCACAATGTAATTGACATACACACCGTGCACTTTAAAATATAATCTTCATTCACTTATTCACCCTCATGCTCTAAGTGTAGACTTTCAGTGCTATAATTAGTTACATTCTGGTTTTCCAATTTCCCTGGTGTAAATACTTCCACCACAGACAATGTCAAACATCCAACATGACGTCACTGAACATGGAGTTGGTAAGTTGCCAGAGACACGCCATTTTATTTTGACGGAACTGACCCACTGTCACCCTGGCCATGTGGCTCTTTGGTTAGAACGTGGGCCCCATACACCTAAGGGTCTCAGCCTGGTAAGGGGACGTGCAGGATGCAATCAATCCATGTGTCTCACTCGCATGGATGTTTCCTCTCTTTCTCCCCCCACCTCCCTTCTTCCCTCCTGCTCTGTCTAAAAATCAATGGGGAGAAATATCCTCGGGTGAGGACCAACAACATAAGACACCCACTCTCTCCCCAACTCTCCCTGGTCAGCTATGGGGGTGATCACTCCCTCCCCAAAGAATCTGAAAAATGAGATGCTGGGGTTCCCCCTAGTGAGTACAGGAAGCGCCTTCCCAGCCAGATTCCAAAGCCTCTCACCTTTAGAATTCCATTCTACTCCGTCCATCCTCGACCTTCTATCAATCATCAAGTGTTCCTCCCCATCAAATACCACCGACCTCTCCTTTCTGGAAGGAGCCTCCTCTCAGCCCCTGTGGTGTCCTTGCTGGATTCAGAGCCGCTCCTCCGGGGTCCCAGGACAACTGGGACTCACCAGCCTGGGATGGCACAGGAGAGAACATGAGACCGTGCTCCACAAATCTCGGGCAACTAGAAAATTTGTAGGAGGCTGGATGGTGTGGCTCAGTGGTTGAGCATCAACCTATGAACCAGGAGGTCATGATTCGATTCCTGGTTAGGGCACCTGCTGGGGTTTGGGGCTGGATCCCTGGTCTAGGGCGTGCAGGAGGCAGCCGATCAATCATTCTCTCTCATCATTGGGGTCTCTCTCTCTCTCTCTCTCTCTCTCTCTCTCTCTCTCTCTCATCTCTCTCTCTCTTTCTTGCTCTCTCCAGTCCTAAAATATATACTTGGTGTACTGGTTAATAATGCGGATTTTATAATAAAAAACACGATAATTTCAAGAGAAATATCAAAAGTGCCTTGTTCAAAGTAATGTCCATTGCTATCTACACATTTCCCACATCTTTCAGGTAATTTGTGGATACTGCCCCAATAGAACTTATCTTGTTTTGAGGCAAACTGTTCAGAGACCCAATGTTCTACTTCTTTGTATGTTTTGAAGTGCTGCTCAGAAAGTGGTGTGCCATCAATCGGAACAAGTGGTAATCTGAAGGAGCAAGGTCTGGTGGACATAACGGGTGGGTTAATACTTCCCAGGCAAGATCTTTTAACGTGTCTGTAACTGGTTTTGAAGTGTGCGATGGTGCGTCATCATGAAGCAAAATTACTTTGCCGTGTCTTCTGGCACATTCTGGTCATTTTACGATCAAAGCTTGGTTCAAATTGATTATTTGTTGTTGGTAATGATCAGTATTAACGGTTTCACCTGGTGTTAGAAGCTCATAATACACCACACCTTCCCGATCCCTCCAAATGCAGAGCATTGTTTTCTTTTTGAAGCGATTTGTCGTTGAAGTTGATGTTGATGGTTGACCTGGATCAATCTATGATTTTGTGCATTTGGGATTTTCAAAATAAATCCACTTTTCATCGCCAGTCACAATTCAATGCAAAACAGACTTTCTTTTGTGCCATGAAGCAACGTTTTACTGATGATTTATCGGTTTTCCATTTGTCTTTCATTCGGTGGATGTGGCACCCATTTTACTTCCATTAAAATCCTTCCCATTGCTTGTAAAAGATTGGAAATTGTTTGCTGAGCAACATTTAATTTTTCTGCGAGTTGTTTTTGAGTTTAACATGCATCTTCATCCAATAATGCTTGCAATTGTTGGTCCTCAAACTTTTCCAGTAGACCTGGACATTCTTTGTCTTTCACATCAAAATCATCACTTTTAAAGTGTTTAAACCAGCATTCACAAGTGTCTTCAGAGGCACCCTGTTCACCATAAGCTTCCCGAGGTATATAATCACTTTCAGCAACACTTTTCTTCAAAATAATGAATTAGAACTTCCCACAGATGCTCTATTTTTTTGGAAAAAAATTCAACATTTTTAAGCATAAAAATATCTATGATGTTAGCACCTTTAGTAAATTTGACATATGAAGTTTTGAAGCTTGTTGTCAAGACACCAAAATAGCATACATATCAAATCGCTTGTATATCAACCTATGTGTAACTCCATCTATTGAAGAGAAATCCGCATTATTACCCAGTACACCTAGTATATGACTTTCTCCTGACCAGAACGTCCTTGGGACGGATGCTCACCTTCACAAGCCCCTTAGTGAGAAGGTCCGCTGCTCCCACAGACGAAAAATGTGTGTGTGGGTGGCCCCTCCCTCCCACACAGGAGGTCGTAAACCAAGTATTATAGCTGGAGGCCAAGGGCAAGGATGCCACCAGGGACCGGACTCAGACTGAGTTTATCCAAACACAGGCTTCAATCCTATTGACCACCCCACGCCCTATAAAAGGAAGGAGCCTTGGGAAGCATATCAGAGGCACCAGGCTGGCAGCCAAGCCCCACAGCAGCTCAGCCTTGGGCTAGGATCACCCAGCGTGAAGGTCTGTGTCTGAGGAGGTGAGTCTGGGGAAGGAAAGGGAATGTTCCCATTGTGTCTGTGTGAGCGTGTGCACAGGCGTGTGCATGTAGGCCTGGCTGTCAGGAGAGGTTCCCCGGATGGAGATAGGGGGTCTCATAGGCCCCAGAGGGTCTGGACTGGCTGTGGCTCCTGCTGGGCAAGAGCTGGCTGGGCTGCAGGGGACCCCACCTGGGCTTTGTGTGTGTGGCTGTTTTCCTGTTCATTGTATGTTTCTAGGAACTCATTTTCATAGCATGTTGGGAAAGCGTTGAGGGTTGAAGACTGGAGTGAGGGTAGAAGCTGAGTGGCCCTTAAGACACCCGAGGCTGACCCAGCACAAGTCTTAGTTTTAGTAGCAACAGCTGCACATCCTTTTTAATATTTTATTGAATTTTTTAGAGAGAGGAAGAGAGAGTTAGAAACTTCGATGAGAGAATCATCCATCAGCTGCCTCCTGCACACCCCCTACTGGGGATGTGCCCACAACCAAAGTACATCCCTTGACCGGAATTGAACCTGGGACCCTTCATTCCTCGGGCGGATGCTCTATCCACTGAGCCAAACCGGTTTCGGCTGCACATCCGGGGCCAAGGGCAGGCCTACTGATGTAGGAAGAAAAGCTCAGCAGGTCCCTGGGCCTGAGCTGCACAAACCTGCATCCCTGACTGGTCGCCTCCTACACGAGGCCAACCAGGACCTGGGATGGTGCTTGAGTGGGAAGGAGTCTTCCTTTTTCTTTCTTCTTTCTTCCTTTTTCTTCCTTCCTTCTTCCCTCCCTCCCTCCCTCCCTCCCTTCACTCCTCTCCTCTCCTCCCTCCCTCCCTTCCTTCCTTCCTTTTTCCTCTCGCTATCTCTCCTTTTCTCTCTCTCTCTCTCTCTGTCTCTCTCACCTTAGAACCCCTTCCCCTCCCTCAGCCTCAGCACAGGCTCCCGGGAAAGGTGGGGTCCCGCCAAGGACTCTTTGGGGTCTGAACCGGGTAGTGGACTGCCCGAGGGAGGTCCAGGCTTCTCCGCCCTCAGGATGCCAGTTAGACAAACCACCGCTACGCCCTGCTCAGCAAGATCAAGTCCCGCCGGCCCTCCCTCCGCGACCCCTGAGGGACTATTTCCCGCTCCCCGCCCCCCCATTCAACCATCTCCCTGGCTGCTGGCCACTGTGTGTGAGAACCTCCCCAAGCGGGAGACTCTCCTCCGTCCCGTCCCGGTGACTGTCCAGGCAGCAGAGCCACGGGGAGCCCTTGGGGAGCTCCTGGCAGAGGAGGGAGGAGGGCAGCTTGGGTCCCAACATCCAGGTGGGGAGGGTGGGGAAGGAGTGGTTTGGTTCTGGGAATTATTGGATCAGAGCTTAGATGCCAGGAGACACTGGTCTCAAGCTGCGTTTATCCAATCACAGGCTTCAATCTCATCTCGGACCCCACGCCCTACAAAAAGGGAGGAGGCTTGGGAAGCCAGCCAGAGGCACCAGGCTGACAGCCAAGCCCCACAGCAGCTCAGCCTTGGGCCAGGACCAGCCAGCGTGAAGGTCTGTGTCCCTGAGGAGGTGAGTCTCTGGGAAGGAAAAGTAATGTTCCCTTTGTGTGTGTGAGCGTGTGCACAGGCGTGTGCATGTAGGCCTGGCTGTCAGGAGAGGTTTCCCGGGGGTCTCACAGGCCCCGGAGGGTCTGGACTGGCTGTGGCTCCAGCTGGGCAGGAACTGGCTGGGCTGCAGGGGCCCCCACCTGGGCAAGTCTGGTTATGTGTGTGTGTCCGGCGCCTTGTTCTTTGTGTTTCTAGGAGCTCATTTCCATGGCATGGTGGGAAAGTGTTGGTCTAGGAAAGTGTTGGTCCGTAGGGTGTGAGTTGAGGGCTGAGGGTTGGAGTGAGGGTAGCAGCTGAAAGGCGAGGGGTGAGAGTCTGCCAGGCCAGCGTGGCTCCTTGGTTGAACATCGACCTAGGAACCGGGAGGTCAATAAACCACACAGCTGCTCCTTTGGCAAAATAGGAAAAAAATTCATTGCACATTACTTTTCATGTATGTATTTTTAATTTTAAATATATTCATGTTGATTTGAGAGAGGGAGAGAGAGAATGATAGAAACTCTCAGTGATGAGAGAGAATCATGGATCAGCTGCCTCCTGCCTGCCCGGGGGTGCTGGGGGTCGAGCCCACAACCCGGGCATGGGACCTGACCGGAAATGGAAGTGTGACCTCCTGGTTCACAGGTTGGCACTGACCCACTGAGCCGGGCCCACGTTTTAAACTGCCAGGTCTTCTCCATAGTAATGCTCCACCCGTGTCCGTGTGGGATCGAATGTCTGTTTGCAAGTCGGCCGTGTGGCCTGTGTGTGTCTGGGGTCATCTAGGAGAGCTTGTGGGGAGACTGAGGAGGTCAGAGCAAGGGTCCTTCAGGAGAGAGGCAGACAGGAGCCCGTGAGCCCCCTAACAGGCAAGAACTGGTCACCACACCTCAGGTGAGGGTGGGGTGGAACAGGGGAGGCCTCGGGGGACCAGGAAGGACCGGGGACCCTTCTCTGAGGGCCAGAGGGATCCTTTCAAGGATTAAAGTCACGTGGGTCCCCGAAACCAGTTTGGCTCAGTGGATAGAGCGTCAGACTGCAGACTGAATGGTCCCGGGTTCGATTCCGGTCAAGGGAGTGTACCTTGGTTGCGGGCACATCCCCAGTGGGGGTTGTTCAGGAGGCAGCTGTTTGATGGTTTCTCTCTCATCATCGATGTTTCTAGCTCTCTATCTCTCTCCCTTCTTCTCTGTAAAAAAAAAAATCAAAAAAAAAATCATATTTTATTGATTTTTTACAGAGAGGAGCAGAGAGGTATAGAAAGTTAGAAACATCGATCAGCTGCCTTCTGCACACCCCGTACTGGGGACGTGCCCACAGCCAAGGTACATGCCCTTGACCGGAATCGAACCTGGGACCTTCCAGTCCACAGCAGATTAGCTTTTTTTTTTTTTTTTTTTTTTTTTTTTTTGCCATTAAACCAGGAAGCTTTATTTACACAGTAAAAATAACAAGCGAATTCCTGAGACTAGAGGGCTCTAGTGCCAGGCAGCGTGGCCAGAGGGGGCAAGATTAGCTTTTTATAGAGCTGGCCTGGGGGCTCTGAGGAACGGATCAGGGAAAGGATTTTCTGCTTTGGGTTTTCTTTCGGAAGTCAGCTGTGCCTCTGGCTGTGGATGAAAAAACTTCCGGGCCCACCTTCCCCAGCATCTTCTCAGATTAGCGGCCTGAGGAGAAGGCTGGGGAAGGCGGGCCTGGAAGTTTCCAGGGCATCACTCTCAGACCGATCCTATTCGTCTGTGCCCACCTATTCATACCACCCACACCCACATTTTCCAGTTTTGTGGCATGGCACTTACTAAAAACAAACAAACAAACTCCAAAACACACATCTTTTTCCCTGTCCTGTTTCACTCAATGGCTAGAGCATCTGTCTGCAGATGGAAGGATCCGGGGTTGGATTCCCGTCCAGGGCATGTACCTTGGTTGCAGGGCCCTGGTCTGGGTATGTGCAGGAGGCAACCAATGGATATGTCTCTGTCTCTCCTTCTGCCTGCCACTCTCTGAAAGTCAATGGAAAAATATCCTTTGATTTGCTTTGGGTTCTCACACATACATTCCTCAGAGATTGGCCTGTAGAGTTGCTTTTTACTTTATTTTGTTGATGTCAGAGAGGAAGGAAGAGGGAGAGAGAGATAAAAACATCCATAATGAGAGAGAATGATTGATCGGCTGCCTCCTGCAATCCTCATGCTGGGGATTGAGCCCACAACCTGGGCATGTGCCCTTGAGCAGAATCGAACCTGGGACCCTTCAGTTCGCAGGCCAATGCTCTATCCACTGAACCAAACCAGCTAGGACAGAGTTGCTTTCTTTAATGTACTGGTAAGGTTTTGCTATGAGGGAGCTACCGAACTTAACTTCTTAACCCAGTGGTCAGCAAACTCATTAGACAACAGAGCCAAATAGCAACAGTACAATAATTGGAATTTCTTTGGGGAGCCTAATTTTTAAAAAAATATATTTTATTGATTTTTAACAGAGAGGAAAGGAGAGGGATAGAGAGTTAGAAACGTCAATGAGAGAGAAACATCGGCCGGCTGCCCCCTGCACACCCCCCACCGGGGATGTGCCCACAACCAATGTACATGCCCTTGACCGGAATCGAACCCGGGACCTTTCAGTCTGTGGACCAACGCTCTATCACTGAGCCAAACCGGCTTGGGTGGGGAGCCTAATTTTTTAAACTTAAACTATAGAGGCAGGCACATTGTTGTTAACTTAATGACGGTCCTCCTCAAGGGGCCAAAGAGCTGCGTGTGGCTGGCGAGCTGCAGTTTGCCGACCACGGCCTTAACCAAAAGAATGTTTTTCTTGTCTTATTTTTTCCCCACTTTGTTGTTGTTGTTAATCCTCATCTGAGGATATTTTTTAATTGACTTTTATTTTATTTATTTTTATTTTTAAAAATATTTTTATTGATTTCAGAGAGGAAGGGAGAGGGAGAGAGAGATAGAAACATCCATGATGAGAGAGGATCATAGATCGGTTGCCTCCTGCTCGCCCACACAGGGGATCCAGCCTGCAACCCAGGCATGTGCCCGTGACCGGAACCGAACCCGGGACCTTTCAGTCCGCAGGCAGATGCTCTATCCACTGAGCCACACTGTTAGGCTTTTCATTGACTTTTAGAGAGAGTGGAGAGAGAGGGAAAGACAGAGAAACATCGAAGTGAGAGAAACTCATCCTTTGGTTGCCTCTTGCACCAGCCCCCACCAGGGCCTGGGCCGGGAAGTAGCCTGCAACGGAAGTTTGTGCCCTCGACCAGAATCAAACCCGAGACCCTTAAACCCGCAGGCTGACGCTCTATCCACTGAGCCAAACTAGCTAGGGCTCCACTTTATTTTCTCATGTTCCAGGAGAGTTTTATGTAAAATTAGAACTAACTTTCTTCTTTCTTTCTTTCTTTCTTCTTTTCTTTCTTCTTTCTTTCTTTTCTTTCTTTCTTTCTTTCTTTCTTTCTTTCTTTCTTTCTTTTTCTTTCTTTTTACGTTATTAGTGGATGGCGAATTCCATGATGGGGGATTCTTACGATAGGTCCCGAGACGTCAGACCAGCGCGAGTCGCGCTCATCCGTTCCCCCTATCGGACGCCGCCGACCGACACTCCCCCCTGCATCCCCGAAGACCTAATCCACCATACATAAAATCCCTCCCACCCTCTCCTCTCCCTCTCCCTCTCCATCCCTCCTCCCCTCCCTCCTCCTCTCCTCCTTCCTTCCCTCTCCTCTCCTCTCCCTTCCCTACTCCTATCCTCCCTCCTCCCTCCTCCCTCCCTCCCTTCCTTCCTTCCTTCCTTCCTTCCTTCCTTCCTTCCTTTCTTTGTTTTTCTTTTGGTGTGTTTTTCGGAATTTCTTACGTGTCTGGTTGAACTCGGGCATGAGTTTCTCTGGATCTGAACTTTTCTGTTTGTGTCTCAGAATGGCATCTGGAGGCAAACCAACCTATAATGGCCCTCGGTTAGGAAACCTTGGGTTTAGATCTCGCCGCCACCAAAGATCTGCCGACCAGGAGGTCTCAGAGGCCAGCGTCCCCAGCCCTGGGCTCATCTCATTGAACAACTGTGGCCAGGTGCCTGGGAGGGACCAGTTTCTGAACCTATGTCAGGCCTTCAGAGACTGGCTGAAGCCAGAGAGGAACAGCAAGCAGGAGATGATTGCCTGCCTGGCACTGGAGCAGTTCCTGCTCAGCAGGGCCCAGGGAGAACGGGCCGCGTTGCAGCGGAAGTGGGAGGCGTGTGGCAGAGACCTGGAGTCGTTTGTGGAGGACCTGGATGATGGGGACCTGAGGCCCGCTGGCTTGGTGAGTGGACTGTTCTGACCCCTGGGGTGAGGGACAGAGCAGAAAAAGGAATTTTTAAAAAATATATATTTTTTTTATTGATTTTTTACAGAGAGGAAGGGAAAGGGATAGAGAGCTAGAAACATCGATGAGAGAGAAACATAGACCAGCTGCCTCTTGCACACCCCCCACTGGGGATGTGCCCACAACCAATGTACATGCCCTTGACCAGGAATCAAACCTGGGACCTTTCAGTCCGCAGGCTGATGCTCTATCCACTGAGCCAAACCGGTTTCAGCAGAGAAAGGAATTGTACATTCTGTTGAGGCAGGGGGGGAGGGGGCACAGAGGTGGGCAACAAGCTACTACTATAGGCCCAGTTATTAGTCTTCATCAAGGGGGGTACTTTAAAATATATATATATTAAATTCAGATAGATTTAATATATATTAAATTCAGAGAGGGAGAGATAGAAACACCAATGATGAGAGAAAATCCATCATTGATCAGCTGCCTTTTGAAAGCCCTCTACCTGGGATGGAGCCCACAACCCAGGCATGTGCCCTGACTGGGAAGAGAACCATGGCCTGGCTCATGTGTTGACACTCAGCAACTGAGTCACCGTGGCCGGCTGCCATTTTTATTTGGAATAGTTCTTATTCATTTCAGAGAAGAAGGGAGAGGAAGGGAGAGATAGAAACCTCAATTATGAGAATCATCCATCAGCTGCCTCTTCAACGTTCCCTACTGGGGATGGAGCCTGCAACCTGGGCATGTGCCCTGACTGGGAATCGAACTGGTTCAAAGGTCAATCAATGCTCAGCCCGGCATCCACTCTCCCTAAAAATCAATGGAATAATATCCTTGCGTGAGGATTAAAAAAATAAAAATAAACAAATAAAATACATTCACGACGGAGCAGAAACCTCCAGGATGAGAAATAACTGAAGGAGAGCCGCTTCCTCCCTCAGAAAGGGCAGGACCATGCTGGGCTGGGGAGGAGGCAGTGAGGGGTCCTGGGAAAGCTGGAGGGGAGGGGGAAGGGTTCCCACCCAGGGTTCCGTGGCCGTGGGGATGCGGCGCTGACAGTGACCAGGCTGTGTTCACAGGTCCACGTCCAAATGTGGGGGCAGGAAGCCCTGTTTCCGGAGAACATGCCCATAGGACAGGTCATGGCCTACTTCCTGGAGCAGCACTCAGCAGCGGCCCCCACAGCGTTCACCCCGGGGACTCCCTCCCGGACTCCCCCAGACACACCACGGCCGACAGCACCAGGTGAGCGAGAGGGCCCGGGGTGCCGGAG
Organism: Pipistrellus kuhlii; assembly: GCF_014108245.1. Classification (NCBI taxonomy): domain Eukaryota; kingdom Metazoa; phylum Chordata; class Mammalia; order Chiroptera; family Vespertilionidae; genus Pipistrellus; species Pipistrellus kuhlii. Next base: position 488,772 of record NW_023425594.1, on the reverse strand, counting down.
GGCTGGTCTGTGTGCACTCTGTCTTGGGTGCAGTTTCTCATATTTAGATTATTTTGTATTTATTTTTATTATTGAAAAGTTTTATTTCTTTTTTTTAAAAAAAATAATACTTTATTGATTTTTTACGGAGAGGAAGAGAGAGGGATAGAGAGTTAGAAACATTGATCAGCTGCCTCTTGCACACCCCCCACTGGGGATGTGCCCACAACCAGGGTACATGCCCTTGACTGGAATCGAACTTGAGACCTTTCAGTTCGCAGACTGATGTTCTATCTACCGAGCCAAAAACGGTTTCAGCGAAAAGTTTTATTTCTTTCTTTTTATTTTGTAGTTGCTAATCCTCTCCCGGGGATATTTTTCAATTGATTTTTTTAAATATATTTTTTATTGAGATTTTACAGAGAGGAAGGGAGAGTGATAGGGAGCTAGAAACATCGACCAGCTGCCTCCTGACACCCCCTATCAGGGATGTGCCCACAACCAATGTACAAGCCCTTGACTGGGATCGAACCTGGGACCTGTCAGTCTCCAGACTGACACTATCTTCTGAGGTAAACCAGTCTCGGCTTCAATTGGTTTTTATAGAGAGTGGAAGGGAAAGGGAGAGACTCTCTATTCCTCTCCCTTCCTCTCTGGATCAGTAAATATATATTTAAATAGAATAATTTCCGAAACCAGTTTGGCTTAGTGGATAGAGAGGAAGGGAGAGGAATAGAGAGTTAGAAACATCGACGAGAGAGAAACATTGATCAACTGCCTCATGCACACCTCCCGTTGGGGATGTGCTCGCAACCAAGGTACATGCCCTTGACCAGAATCGAACCTGGGGCCTTTCAGTCCACAAACCAATGCTCTATCCACTGAGCCACACAGGTTAGGGCTCATTGGTGTTTCTGTCTCTGTATCTCTCTCCCTTCCTCTCTGTAAAAAAACCCTATTAAATACATAAATACATACATACATACATACATACATACATAAATAAATAACTGACCTGTGGAACTTGTTAAGAAAAATAAAAATAGAATCATTGATCGGGGATTGAGCCCACTATCCCAAATGTGCTCTTTGCTGGGAATGGAACCCAGGACCCTCTGGTCTGCAGGCCGACACTGGATCCCCTGAGCCAAGGGTGTGGGCGCAGGCTCACGGACACCCTTTGTTTCCACAGGACACGCAGGGGAACAGGGCGGCAACCTTTCCAGGGAAGACCACCGGCCCCCCTCCCTGCTCATCCTCCAGGGAGAGAGCCTCCCGGGGCCCACAGAGGGCGCCGCGTCCTGGGAGAGTCCACGCAGCCCCAGGGCAGCCAGTCCGGGCGCCTCCACCCAAGAGGAGACCCAGGAGATCTTGGAGGAGACCATGGAGGACACCATGGAGGACACCATGGAGGACACCATGGAGGAGACGCTGGAGGAGACCAGGGAGGAGACCAGGGAGGAGACCCCGGAGGAGACCAAGGAGGACATCCTGGAGGAGACCCTGGAGATCCTGGAGGAGACCCCGGAGGAGACCAGGGAGGAGATGCTGGAGGACACCAGGGAGGAGATGCTGGAGGAGAACCGGAAGCCGGAGGGCGGAAGCCCGGGCACCACCCGGAAGCTATACTCGTGTAACCGGTGTCCCAAGGTCTTCAGGTACTTATGCCGTTTCCGGCTCCACGAGAGGAGACACAACAACGAGCGGCCCTTCGTCTGCGCCGAGTGCAGCAAGGGCTTCTTCCAGGCCTCGGACCTGAACGTGCACCTGCGGACCCACGAGGAGGAGAAGCGATTCCACTGCCAGGAGTGCGGCAAGGCCTTCAGCCACAAGACAAACCTGGTGGCCCACCAGCGCATCCACTCGGGCGCCAGGCCCTACGAGTGTCCTCGGTGCAGGAAGGCCTACCGCCAGTCCTCCACCTACCACCGCCACCTGCGCATGCACCAGAGGAGGGACTCTGCATCCGGGGCCTCCACATCCGGGGCCTCTACATCCAGGGCCCCCGTATCCCCCACATCCGGGGCCTCCGTATCTGGGGCCTCCGCATACCCCACGTCCAGGGCCTCCACATCTAGGGCCTCTGGATCCGGGGCCTCGGCATTCGGGGCCTCCGCATCCGGGCCCTCCGCATACCCCACATCCAGGGCCTCCACATCCGGGGCCTCTGCAACTGGGGCCTCTACATCCAGGGCCTCCGCATCCCCCACATCTGGGGCCTCCACATCCGGAGACTTCATGCCCTGAGCCTCTCCCCCCAGAGGACACCCAGCCCTGTGCTTCCTCCCTGTAAATGTGTATATGTGTGTAGATATATTTATTGTGGAGAGTGAGAGAGAAACGTCAGTGACCAGAGAGGATCATGGATCAGCTGCCTCCTGCACGGCCCCCCACTGGGGATCAAGCCCCCAACCCCTCAAAGGGGCATGTGCCCTGGGAAGTGTCTGACACGGTTCCCATGACCAATAAATCGTTGTTGAGTAGATGAACGTGTGTTGTTTATTTCTTAAAATCCAGAAGTGTTGTCTGGGGGGGTGCGGAAATCAGCTCCCAGGGTCAAGGGAGGTACATCAATGGAAAGATGTACACAAATAATGCCTTTATTCAAAAAATGGGGAAAAATTAATGCTCCTACTGGGATCTATTGTAGTTCCCCAATCTGGGCATGTGCTCTGACCAGGAATCTAACCATCCATCTCTTGGTTCATGGGTCTTCATCCAACCACTGAGCCACCCAGGGAAGTCACACTATTCTCATTAATTGTTGCATCTAGCACAGGTGTCCCCATGTCCCTTCTCCAGTCCCCTTTGCTTCCCTCTGTGCTGCCCAACCACTTGTAGGCCCTCACCACATTACTGTCTATGTCCAACTGGTATGCATATATGTATATACTTCTAAAATATACATTCTTTGATTTTTAGAGAGAGCAAAGGTCAGGGAGGGTGAGAGAAAAAAGATATCAATGATGAGAGAGAATCTCTGGGGATTAAGCCCACAACTCAGACATGCGCTCTGACTGGGAATATTACCATGACCTGGTTCAGAGGTTGATGCTCAACCATTGAGCAACACCAGATGGGCTATATTAATTAATTGTTTTTCATTTTTTTATATTAATTTTTAAACATTAAAAATATGTATTTTTGTTGTTGTTGTTGATAGAGTTATGGATGCCTCCCATTCCCCGCCTGTGTATATAGTCTTTGTTGGATCTCCTCCCTTCTTCCTCACCCCTTCCCTTGGGAGGTCTGTCCGTCTGTCCCAGTTAACCATGCTCCTGTTCCTTCTTGTCCTTCCGCAGAGCTATTTGGGGTACCGCCACACCTTTATTCACAGGTAATTAGCTGGGATGCAAATTCTCCCCTGGACGGTGGAGAAAACTACATTACCCAGAAAGCATTGCGCTCGCGTAGGCGGAGGTAAAGGGAATCATGGCGCCTTCGCATCCGGTTAGGGCGGGACTTCCGGCATCCTCCTCGCGGCGGACATTTTGAATCCTTCTGTTCCCTGGACTCACGCGCTTCAGCGCATCGTTCGGGAGTAGGTTCCACGTCGAAGACGCGTGGGAGGCGGCGTCCTCTCTGCGCTGGGGTGTCTCTGAGGCGGGGGGACCCCACCCGGCGGGACTGGGTCCCCGGGCCCCCGCCTCCTCCCGCGGACACAGCGCCCTCAGCGGCCCCGGCGGCCCTCCCGCCTCGGGGCGGCGCCGCTCAGGCCGCAGCCCAGGCCGCCGCCCGGAGCAGTGAGTGCCCGTGGGGGCCGCAGGGGCGGGCGGGGCCCGGGAGGCCGGGGCGGAGGGGGGCGGCCGGCCTGTGTGTCTAAAGGGACCGGGGCTTCCGGAGGAGCCTGTCCTCCTCAGGGCCGGGCTGGCTGTGCGCTCGGAGGGACGGAGCCCGAGGGGGCGGCGGCCCCGGGGCTGGGCCAGGCCCCGAGCAGCCTGGGCCCCGGGTCCTGGCGGCGGAGCCGGGCCCTCAGCGCCTTCCGCTCCCACAGGCCCTGCGGTCAGAGCCGCTCAGGGGCCGGGCTGTGGGCTGAGGTCAGGGCCTCCCACTGCGGGGGCCTCAGGCTGTGGGGCCTGGGCTGTCCAGCCGCTCCTCCTGCCCCGGGACCTGCAGACCCTCAGCCCAGGGTCCTGAGGCCACGGCTAGGGCTGTAGGAAGTGGACCCTGGTTTGGGCACCGGGTGGGTGAGATGTGGGGGGTGGTCTTCTCAGGAGAAGGTACCAGGATGTGTAGAGGCTGGGGGTGATGACTAAGCTGGCTCAGCAACTGGCAGGTGCACTTAAAATATTGTTCCTAGTTGTTTTGGCTCGGTGGCTATAGCATCAGCCTGCAGACTGAAGGGTCCTAGGTTTGATTCTGGTCAATGGCACACGCCCCGGTTGGGGACTCATCCCACAGTAGATGCTTTCAGGAGGCAGCCGATCAGTCATTCTCATCATTGATGTTTCTAACTCTTCCTCTCCTTTTCTCTATGAAATCAATAAAATAAAAAAATGTTTAAAAGTAATAAAGTTAAAAAAAATAAAAATTTATCTATATATACTTTTATTCTGATTTTAGTTGTAGAAAGGGAGAGGGGGAGAGAGAAACATCCATGAGATAGAAACAAGGATCAGTTCCCTCCTACATGACCACTACAGGAATCCAGTCCCAACCCCAGTCAGGGGACCTGACTGGGACTGGTGTGTATCTGTGACTTCTGAGTGCACTGGTTGATGCTCAATCAACTGAGTCACGTCAGGTTACTATAGGGAATCACGTTAATACTGCGAATTATGGTCAGGATGGTAATGGCCTTAATAGCTCACATGGGACAGTGTGAGCCTGAGGACTGGTTTCCTGCTGGGCCCCTGTTTGAGGGAGGTGAGCGTCACAGCACAGCAAAGGGTCAGGGGTGGTCATGTAGTGTCGGGGAAAGATAATGGTTTCCCAGTGGCCAAGGCCTTTAAAAGATGAGTGGACATGAGATGAATTGGAGACCAAAGAGTAACACACAAGAGGAGACTAGGGCTGGTACATAGTTACTTCTCTTCACACTCACCAGGTTTTGCTGTGACTCTTGGTGTGGCTGGGGGGTGGCAGTTAGTCTTGTGGGTTAGCTTAGAGGCCTGAGTGGTCACCTGTGAGACGCACAGGACACCTGGGCTAGGACTTGAGTGATGGGTACATGGAGAGATGGTGGCTGTGCCTGGTGAAGGGACATCAAGTGCAGCACCAGGGAAGGGCGCTCTGGGTGTCTGAGATCTGATGTGGTTCCCAGTAGGTGAGGTTGAAGGAAAAAAATGTTCATGGAGAGAAGCCTTCATAGCAGGACTCAAAGCTGCCACTAGGAGTGTAGACTCTCAGAGTCTGGGCAGGACTTGATCCTGTTTGAATTTGGCAGGCATTCTCTGGACCATACCTGCTGAGGAATGAGTAAGAGGCCAAGGACATGCCTATGGGAGCTGGGCAGTGGGAGTGCAGGAATGAGAGAGGTGTGGGAGAAAGAGTATGTGCACATGGAGAGGGAGTGTGAATTCATGGCCATGGTCCTGACATTGACAGAAGAGTGAATGAAGGGTGAACCAATTTCTGGTAAGGTCTGGGTGATACAATAAGGGGAATTTTAATTGATTTATTTTTAAAATATATTTTATTCTTTTTTTTTTTTTTTTTTTTTTTTTTTTTTTTTTTTTTTTTTTTTTTTACAGAGAGGAAGGGAAAAGGATAGTAGTTGGAAACATTGATGAGAGAAACATCAGTTCCCTGCCTCCTACAACTCCCCCCCCCCCCCCCCAATATGTGCCTGCAATCAAGGTACATGCCCTTGACCAGAATTGAACCTGGGATCCTTCAGTCTGCAGGCTGATGCTCTATCCACTGAGCCAAGCCAATTAGGGCAATAAGGGGAATTTTAGGCTAATTTCCTGAAAAGAGGGGTGTTGTGGTGCAACTACCAGGGCGTAGCCATTTATCTGCCCACCTTCCATTTGTTGTGATGGCTGGCACAGTGATCCATAGGAATGAGATAGCATACATCAGTGTTACTCAGGCTTGAAAATCTTCACTGGCATGCATAAGGGAGAAGGGGAAAAGAGAAAGATTATGGAGGAGGTGAACTTCAATTTTGAAAAAGGTGATTAGGAAACAAGTTGTCCTCGGCACGGAAAGTTTGTGTTATCTTTGAAGGTGTCCCTGTGGGAATGAAGCTGTGTGAGAGAAGTATTGTTCAAAGAACTATGTGCATCAGGTAGTGCAGAGTGATGGCCTCAGCATCCTGGGTTTGGGATTGTAAGTGTGAAGTGTGATGCCATGTTTTTGGTGTCTTTGGAGGGATCTTCTGGGGGATTGCCTGACATAACCAGTGTCAATCACTCACAGTCCCTTTATGGCCAATATCTCTCCTTACCCTATGTTCTTGACACCCACTCTATTGACAAGAGGCACTGTGGTCTACATGTCAGGCCCAGAGCTCAGGTATCTTTTCTCTGTTCAACTGCCTTTATTGTTGTGGGAAGACAAAATATCAGCAGGAATTTAAGACGTAAGTGACTTTCATGGGACCACGGCCTGCTATCGTCTCCAATGTGGGAGCAGAGGCAGTAGATGGATGTGGAGGGCCAGAGATATTACACACTTGGAATCTTAGGAAAGAAGCTGATCATGGACTGAGCTTTCCCCTTCGTGACAGGATATGAACTTTGAAGTTGCGGCCATTGTCTTCTCTCAGGAGGAGTGGGGGATGCTTGATGAGGCTCAGACTTCTGAACTGTGATGTGATGCCAGGGTGTTCTGTACCTGTGTGTTTCTGGGCTTGTGGAAGCTGTTTCCTGTGCATTTGTGTGTGTCTGCACCCTAGAAACAAGCAAATGCATAGGCATTCTCTTCCGCGATGATGCAGAGGACAATGTGTTCTTTCTCCTCCTGCAGGCTGAGCCCTTAATGCCTCTGCTCTTCCAGGTGTCTGCTGTTCCTATGGGGAATCCCATCTCAGGTTCCAAGAATGGATGAAGTGAAGAGTCATTTCATAGAATCCCAGGCTGTGGGAGGTGGGAAATTGGGAAAGACTCTGAGGACAGAGAGAGATATACAGTGTGGAGGGGACTGTTTGTGGAGGACTCTGGGCCTTCATGAAAATGCTGTAGGATCCTGGATGCCTGGGAAGGAATGAGTGGGTGGGTGCATATGGAAACAGCTGAGGGGAAAGACTCCAGGGCCTCTAAGTCTCCCTCAGTAATGAGGAACTGAATACACCTGGAAAGGGCTGGGAGAGTCAGGTGGGACTGCTAGTCCCTGAAGAGCAGGTCAATCCATTGCCCATGTGAAAGCTAGGCTGACACCTATGATAGTAATAGAGGAAGGTGCCTGTGTCTACTCAAAACATCACTCCTGGACTCTTCATAGCCCCAAAAGAGACTGGTTCCATGCAGTTGCCTTAATGGATCCCATCAACTATGTCAGTTCTACTGAGACCTTGGTGTTTGCGGCAGCCCTGTGATGTATTTTGACCAATGAAATGTGGTGGGAGTGAAGTCTGTTACCTCTAACAGAAGTGTCTAGAAACACTAAGACTAGCCATCCTCTATTTTCATTTCTAATAATACGTAGTAGGTACCAACATGGTGCTTCTACTTTATCCCAGTCCCAGGGAAACCAGGGTGCTCATGTGGTATGAATGAGAAAGGTACCTTCTTTAGTATAAGCCACTAAAGTTTGGGCCTGTTTGTACCCACTAGCCCACTTTAGTGGGTACTCATCCCCTATTCCCGTGGTCAGCAAACTGCGGCTTGAGAGTTTGGCCACTTGAGTGTGGCTCTTCCACAAAATACCATTGCCTGGCGAGTCTATTTTGAACAAGTGATGTTAGAAAAAGTTTAAGTTTAAAAAATTTGGCTCTCCAAAGAAATTTCAATCGTTGTACTGTAGATATTTGGCTCTGTTGACTAGTGAGTTTGTGGACCACTGCCCTATTCTACCCGTCTAGGAGGCAGCAGAGCCTAACATTAGAAGCCATAGCTCTGTTGTTGGAGACACATACGTTTGACTTCCAGCCCTGCCTTTATTAACTCTACAGTAATTCAAGTTACGTTGACTCTCTGAGCCTGGATTTCCTCCCCATTAAATAGATGGTTAAACCATCTCAGGTTGCAGAGAGGATTAAATTAAATAATAATGCAGGTAAAGCATCAAATCCAGGCACCTGGCACCTGTAGTAAAACGTTCAGTGACTGTTAGCTACTTAGCTTCACAATGTGTACTGACTACAGACATCCAGACAATGTAGCAAATGTCAATTTTTTTTTTTACCTATTTAACCCTTCAAACACTGCTTTGAAACGAATAGGATGGGATTATGTGTATTCTCTTATAGTCTGCTTTTTCTCTAAATGTGATATTTTTATGTTAAATATATAAAAAAAACTCTGACAGCTGGAGTGGCACAGTTGTTTGAGCATCTTCCCATGCACAGAAAGGTTGCCAGTTCAATTCCTGGTCCGGGCAGAAACCAGGTCTCTTGATTGTATTCATGATGGGTTGGGGGCATGCAGGAGGCAGCTGATTGGTGTTTCTCCATCTCAGTTCATTTCTCTAAAATAAACATTAAAAAATCTTAAATATATAACTATATATATTCATTTAGATTTGTAGTCTTCAGGAATCAGTGAAATACTTTCTGCCCTAACCGGTTTGGCGCAGAGGATAGAGTGTCAGCCTGCAGACTGAAGGGTCCCAGGCTTGATTCTGGCCAAGGGCATGTAACTTGCTTTTGGGCTCATCGCCAGTAGGGGGTGTGCAGGAGGCAGCTGATCCATGTTTCTCATCGATGTTTCTAATCCTCTGTCCCTCTCCCTTCCTCTCTGTAAAAAATCAATAAAATATATATTAAAAAACCCCAATAATAAAAAAAATAGAAATAATACTTTCCACATCAGGGAGCATTCTGGATTTCATGAAATCTGAAATAATGTCTCCAAATAAGAGATCAGTTGCATACAACTCTCCACAAAAACCTATAGCAGTCACCAAAACCTCAAGTTGTCATTTCTCAGCGTCATTTAGCGTCCCAAAACCAATATGGCAATGGCCAGTCAGGGAGTGGGATCCTAATGGCACTTGGGAGGCCTGGAAAAGTATATTGCCCAAAGGGCAATGGGCCCAATGATGGGTGAGTTTAGCCAATGAAAGCCCAGAAGAGTCACATTACCCAGGTGCCCATTGGTTTAGGTGTGACGTCCAGCACCTTTCTCCTGGTGGTCATTTTGACCTCTTTCTTCTGTTACCACAATCAGAGGCTCTGGTGCTCTGCCTTAAAATGACACTGAGGCATCAGAGGCAGTGTCCCTGCTCTAAGTGGTGTGCTGAGGGTTATTGAGTCACAGCAGGTGGGATTGAAGCCTCCTTGCTTTCCAGACTCCTCTGCTTACGGAGTTCCATTCAGCTCACCTCATGTACCTCCAGTGTTAGGTCCTGTAGCCCAGGTCTCAGTTTACAGAACAGTGAGTCTCTGGTGGGTAACAGACAGCGTGACACTGAGAGAATGTGACAGGTGGCAATGCCAGCCAGGAAGAACGTGGTGGTCTGGTTGAGCTGGGAGGATTTGGGAAACCCAGGTGTGTGTTATGTGTAAAGGCAACAAGAAAGATGAGGGAAAGTTTTGTGTGAGGAGTTTTTCTTTCATTTTCAGGGAATGTCACCATCCGTGATTGTGAACAAAAGAGAGACATTGTCTGAGATAGGATTCTAACCTTTTCTCAAAACTGCTCAGAGTCCCGAAACCGGTTTGGCTCAGCGGATAGATCGTCAGCCTGCGGACTGCAAGGTCCCAGGTCCGATTCCAGTCAAGGGCATGTACCTTGATTGCGGGCACATCCCCAGTAGGGGGTGTGCAAGAGGCAGCTGGTCGATGTTTCTAACTCTCCCTCTCTCTCTCTAAAAACTCAATAAAATATATTAAAAAAAAAAACCTCAGAGGAAGAATGAGAAGACTGGAAGAGAGAGGATAGCATTTCAGGGACAGAAAAAAGTCCTGTAAATGATAAGGTCACTAGAAAGGGTGTGCACTGAGGACTGAGGTCTTGAGGTAATGCAGGCATCTCAAGGTCACCTGGCCTGGGGGTGACCAGACTCAACAGACCTTCCTCTTTCCTCAGATTCCTGCAGACGTAGAACCGCTTAGGGGGACGATTTGTGGAACTTATTTTAGGGCCTCAAAGTCTTGTAGCTTCTGAGATAGGGGTGCCCTGGGACTGTGCAGCCACTATTTCAGCCTTTTTACGTGGGGACCTTGATGAGACACCAAGCCCAGAATTCTGAGTCCAGGTGTAGCATCATGTGAGTGGTCCCTCTTTTTGGCAACCAGTGGAATGGGATGAGAGAGATTTTTCCAGGCATAGGGTCCTGTGTGTGCAAAGACTCAGAGTGAAAACGGAGCTCATTCAGGAACGAGAAGGTGTCGATTTCCTTACCAAAGGAGGAACTGGAAACAATGGGACAGTAGTCAGATTTAGAGGAGCTTTGTGATAACTTGGGAGTCTGTTCTGTAGGTGATGGGAGCAATGGGAGGTTTGGAGCAATGGAGGCAGGTGACTGACCCAGATCTTATTAGACTCCCTGTTTCTGCAGCATGATGAATATAGATGGGATGGAGGCAGTAGAAAGAGTAGGACCGAAACTGCTATGATTGTCTTGGTGAGTGTGATGGTAATTGGTCCATAATGGGGGCTGTGGTGGTGAAATAAGCTGTTGAATTTTGGATCAGTTGTTATGCCACCAGGATTTTCTAATTTGGAGGTTGAGAGAGATGTAAGAATCAGGGATTACTTGATGTGTTGAATTTGGCAGCTGGAGGTATAGAATGACCATTAGGAGAGATGCAAATGTTCATAGTAGGAAATGTAATGTTCATTGGAGACGACAGAACCTTTATTTTTTGCTGTAAGGGTTTGCAATATTTCAGGGACCAGTTCCTGAGCGTCTGGAACTCTTGGAACTCAGGAACAGTTCAGAATGAAAGTTTCTTTAAAAGGTAGCTGGGATTGGAGAGAACAAGGTGTAGTTGTAGGTCTTCTTTTTGTGCCTTTCTCCCCCCCCCCCCTTTTTTTTTTAAATTGGAGACCAAAGAGCAATTCAAGCATGGTGAGACTGCAGCTGTTGCATATTTACTTATTAAACACACACCGGGATTCTGTTGTGAGATTTAGCTGGGGTGTTGTCAGTCTAGTTCAGTGGTTGGCAAACTATGGCTCGAGAGCCACATACGGCTCTTTGGCTCCTTGAGTGTGGCTCTTCCACAAAATACCACGTGCGGGCCCACATGTACAGTGCGATTGAAACTTCGTGGCCCATATGCAGAAGTCAGTTTTGGCTCTCAAAAGAAATTGCAATCGTAGTGTTGATATTTGGCTCTGTTGACTAATGAGTTTGCCGACCAGTTGATTTACTTAGGGGCATAAATGGTCATCTGGGTGACTCACTAGGCATGGGGTAGAGGACCTTAAGTGATGGGACTTGAGTACTGAAGGCTGTGACTGGTGAAGAGACATCAGGTGCAATACCAGTTGAGGTAGAGTCTTGATATCTGAGATTTGATGTGGTTCTCAATAGGTGAGGTTGAAGGAAAACACAATCAGGGAGGGAGGCCTTCATAGCAGGCCTTCAGGGCTGCCTCAATGAGTGTGGACTTTCAGAGTTGGTATAGTACTTAATGCTGTTTGAATTTGCCAAGCAGTCACTACACCACACATATTGAGTAATGAATAGGAAGTCAAGGAGATGACTATAGGGCAGAAGGTGTGAGAGTACAGGTGAGAGAGAGGTGTGGAGAAAGGATGATGTGCTCTTGGAGAAGGCATGTACATTCATGCATATAGGACCCTAACATTTAAATAAGAGGGAATGAATGTTGTCTATTTCTGCTGATGTCTGAATGATAAGGTGATAATATGATAAGGTGAATTTCAGGTTAATTCCTAAAAAGAGGATGTGTCCCGGTGGTACATTCTTATTTGAGAGCTTGGGTGAAACTTGCGTGCACACCTACCTTTTTTTGTTGAGGGCTGTTCAGTGATCAATAGGAATGAGATAGCATCCATCATTGTCATCTGGACTTTCAAATCTCTACTGGCTTGGAGAAGGGAGAAGGTTAGGAGGTGGTGATTTAGAATTTTGGAAGAGAAAATGATTAGGAAATAAACTGTATTCATCACAGCATATTTGTGTTACCTTGTTGTTTTTCCACTGGGAAAGAAGCGGTTCAATGAATTATGTGCAGCAGGTAGTGCAAAATGATGGCCTAACCACCCTGGGATTGGATTCAAAAGATTGAAGAGTGGCCGAGACTGGTTTGGCTCAATGGATAGAGCGTCGGCTTGGGGACTGAAGTGTCCCGGGTTCGATTCTGGTCAAGGGCATGTACCTTGGTTGCGGGCATATCCCCAGTAGGGGGTGTGCAAGAGGCAGCTGATCGATGACTCTCTCTCATCGATGTTTCTAACTCTCTATCTCTCTCCCTTACTCTCTGTACAAAATCAATAAAGTATATTAAAAAAAAAAAAAAGATTGAAGAGTGATGCCATAATTATTGGGGTCTTGAAATGAGAATCTGGAGGACAAGGGTAATGTCTGACTAGAACAGTGTCAAATCATTCATGCCTTTATTATGGACACCATCTCCCCCTTCCCTATGTTCATGATACTCACTGTATTGAAAAGGGGCAGTGTGGCCTACATGTGAGTCTCAGAGCACAGGTATCTATATTATCATCTACCCCTATTGTTGCGAGAAGACACAGTATCAGTAGGAATGAATGTAAGGAGAAAGTGACTTTGATGGGACCAAGTCCTAGGTGCTTTTTTGATGTGGGGGGTGGAGAGAGCAGATGGATGTGGATGTTGGGGAGGATGATGAACATAAAATCCTAGCAGAGAAGCTCATCATGGACTGAACTGTCCCCGTTACCACAGAATATGGACTTTGAGGACATGGCCATTGCCTTCTCCCAGGAGGAGTGGGGGCTCCTTGATGAGGCTCAGAGACTTCTGTACTGCGAGGTGATGCTGGAAGTGTTTGCACTCGTCTCATCTGCAGGTAAGAACTTCACATTGTCCCAATGTCCTGAGATGAGACCCTCTCTAACTTTATTCTCAAAACAGCTTTCTCTCTCCCAGAAATGGGCTTTCCTATTTTATCCCATCATCCTGTCAAATGTGCTGTGCCTGAGAGTGCTGAGTGTGTGGGGATCCCAGAACAAAGGACTTCATGAATATACCTCATACCCATAGTCTCAGATAGGGCAGGAAGTGTCTGGGGGTCAGGATTGTTGCAAACAGCTTAATGGGCCCAGCTTGCACTTTCTCTCTCTGGGAGGTTGTCTATGACCACATCCATCGCTTCCTCTTCTGCCCCATTCCTCCAGCTACAGGCTCCTTATGACTGACTGTGCCTGGTTATGGTCTTCACTTGTATGAATCTTGGGCGGTTCTTTATAAAGACCTCCTTCCATTGTTTGTAATATTCTGTTCCCTGAATACTATTGCTTGCTGTCTTGCTCTGGGCCAGTCCTGGCTAGTCATCTCTGTTGTCCTTCACTTAAAGTCAGAATATTTTTGTTCTATGTGCTTGTACACTACAGGGTGCAAGGAGAACCCTGTTTGCTCACAGAGTGAACATGCAGGATGATCTAAAGGGTTGGCTGGCCCACTTGAGTTGGGGGGAGGTATGACATAAGGGTGGTGTTTAAATCATACCAGGAAAGTGCTCATATGTTTAGGTTCAGGTGCCCCTGGCTACTGCTCATACTTCTACCTTTTCATCCCCATGCTTGACACTTCCCTGATTTATCTTTTAATCTGTGACTTCCTTGTTTCTGGCTACCTTCACCTTTTTGCCTTTTCTCCATTACCTGTTCTATCTGTAGTCTCAAATATTGATCTGCGTATGTGTAATGAGGTGTGCATAACTTGCTTCAGTAGATTCCCAACACAGCTTCTCATTTCTTGAATTTTATGTGGAATAAGATGTAGGCAACCTTCTGCACAGCTGGCCCAGGTCACCAGCAGATAAGCCCTGTTGAACACTGTTAGCAGACACATGAACAGATTATTCAGCTTCTGTTCCATGTGGTGGTTGCCATTTTTGTTTCATATTTTGTATGAGATCTCCCCTGTATGGTGATCTTCAGAGGCCCAGAACTTCACAGCAGTATTTATCAATATTTCCTACAGATATTTCACTGTCAGACAATTGCATGGAACAAACGTGTTATGAGTGATACACTGTTGTAATGATACTTCTCCCAGTCACCACAGTCAACATTTATTTCGTCACCATTTTTCTGTTTTCAGGTTGTGGGCATAAAACGAATGATGTTGAGGCCTGTTCTGAGCAGAGTGAATCTGTGCAAGGGGAGTCACAGGATAGTGCTTCTAAGACAGCTTCAGCAACCCAGAGGACCCCTCTCTGTGGGAGGTGTTTCTCTGTGTTAAAAGATAGTCTGCACCTGACTGAGTCACAAACAGCAGACTTTGAGCAGAAAGCAGTCTTCAGTGACGCATGTGTGAGAGACTTCTGTTTCAATGACAACCCTGCCCAGCAACACAGAGATGCCAGTGGAGAGAAGCCATGGAAGGAAGCTGTGGACAGGACCTTGTTTTTGACCAGCTTCAGCTTCTCCTTATCAGAGCTGCCTTCAACCAGTAGGGAGGTTGGGGAACACTTTGCAGCCATCTCAGAGCTTGTGCAGCACCAGACCCCTCTTGACCGTGAGGAGCCACACAGTGGCAGTGAGATTTCACAGGAATTTCTCAATAGAAAAAGGCATCACCAGTGGGATGAATGTGACAAAGCTTCTAGCCATAACCAGAATCTTGTTCAACATCGGGGCGTCAGCTCTGGAGAAGGGAAACATAAGTGTAATACATGTGGGAAAGTTTTCAGATCTATCTCAAATCTCAATAGACATAAGAGAGTTCACACTGGAGAAAAGTCCTATGAGTGTACTGATTGTGGGAAGCTGTTCAATCACAGGTCTTCCCTCACTATACACCACAGAGTTCACACTGGAGAAAAACCTTACCAGTGCAGTGAATGTGGGAAATCTTTTAGTAACAATAGTAACCTCCATATCCACCAGAGAATTCACACTGGAGAAAATCCATATGAGTGTAGTGAATGTGGGAAATCATTTAGAAGCAATAGTCACCTTGTTAAGCACAAGAGAATTCACACTGGAGAAATGCCATATCAGTGTAGTGACTTTGGGAAGTCCTACAGCAGTAACTCTACTCTCATCCAACATAGCGGAGTTCATACTGGAGAAAAGACACATCAATGTAGTGACTGTGGCAAGTGCTTCAGTGAAAGTGCTACCCTCATTAAACACCGCAGACTTCACACTGGAGAAAAACCTTATGAGTGTAGTGAATGTGGAAAATCTTTTAGGCGGAAGAGTTACCTCCTCATCCACCAGAGAGTTCATACTGGAGAAAAGCCTTATCAATGTAGTGCCTGTGGGAAGTCCTTCAGCAGTAACTCTACTCTCATCGAACATAGCAGAGTTCACACCGGGGAAAAACCTTATGAGTGTACAGAATGTGGGAAGACCTTCCATGTAAGATCTTCCCTCACTAAACACCACAGAATTCACACCGGAGAAAAACCTTATGAGTGTAGTGAATGTGGGAAATCGTTTAGGCGCAACAGTCACCTCCTTAATCATAAGAGAGTTCACACTGGAGAAAAGCCTTATCAATGTAGTGACTGTGGGAAGTCCTTCAGCAGTAACTCTACTCTCATCCAACATAGCAGAGTCCACACTGGAGAAAAGCCACATGCGTGCAGTGACTGTGGGAAGTCCTTCAGCAGAAGCTCTAATCTCGTGCAACACAGCAGAGTTCACACTGGAGAAAAACCATATGAGTGCAGTGACTGTGGGAAGTGCTTCCGTCAGAGCTCTAACCTCATTCAGCACCTCACAGTTCACACTACAGGAACACCTTATGAGTGTAGTGAATGTGGGAAATCTTTCGGGCACTACAGTTATCTACTTATCCACCAGAGAGTTCACACTGGAGAAAAACCATATGAGTGTAGTGACTGCGGGAAGTTTTTCAGACAGAAGGCTCACCTCATTCCACACCACAGAGTTCACACTGGTGAAAAACCTTATGAGTGTAGTGAATGTGGAAAATCTTATAGGCACAACAGTCACCTCCTTATTCACCAGAGAGTTCACACTGGAGAAAAACCTTATGGGTGCAGTGAATGTGGAAAATCTTTTCGCTACAAATATGCCCTCATTCAACACATGAGAGTTCACGCTGAAGAAAAGCTTTAAATGTGCAGGGAATGTTTTACTTTCTCACTCAGAAGAGCACAACCAGAGGAGAAGCTTTTACCTGAATGGAAACCCCTTTATCAGAACATACACTCTGCTAGATACCTTCTAAGTTTCAGGTATAAGTGATACTTTCAGAAACTGCATCATACTTGCTAACCTACTCAGGCCTACAACCTGATTGATGTCACTGCTAGTATTTGTGTGGAACCTTTTTCACTCCTACCACCTGGGTCATCTGAAGAGTGTGCATCCGTCACAACCCCTGCATAATCCGGGGTTGTGCTTCAGAAAATTATGAATATTTCTAAGCTCATGGATGAATCTTCATTCCTTTATTTCTGACTAGAGAATTGACCTGACTCTGCTTTTGCCCAGAGCCCACTTCTACTAAGAAGTGCTACCTTTTTCCTGGACATTGTGGGTCTCATATTAGGCCATGATGAAGTGTTTCAGGTTCATATGCATCAACCTGCAAACCTCCTCTGTCTTCTGCTCTGGTTTATGATATTTATGTAAAGGTGTTTTTTTCTTTTGTACTTTAATTTTCTTGGTTCTTTTCTCTCCCTGGGATGATTGAAAGAAAAATTATGATCTGTCATCCTGGACAGGTGAACAGATATGGTAGGGTCCCGGACTTTCTGTACTTTGGAAGGCACAGCTTGATGGCAGAAAATCACTCTTTGTTCAATTTTGGCTGATTTTGTATTGCCAACCAAGGCCTTGAGAGAAAGTGTGCATGACTTTGTGGTTCCCATGTGCTGTTCAGTGTCTCTTATTGTAGAGATCAATGTTCACCCTGAACAGACAGCCTTTATTCTCCTGTGAACAATATGAGTTATATACTCTATTCACAGTATGTATTACATAAGTGTCAGCAATTTTTAGGGGAACTACTCTCCATGTGCTCCAAAGAGGCCATGTGTCATGATGTGTGAGATTTCATTTCATAGGCTGGTGTCATTTGTTGTAAGACTCTGAGGTGGAATTCGTATTGGGATAGAGACACTGGTTTTATAGTCATAACAGACACTGCAGTTAAAGTAGATGAAAAGTGCCTCTTCTGTGCTGAAGTCTAAATTATTTGTAACTTGTGGCCTGTTTGATCTTTGAAGACATTCTTAGGACCTTCACCACTATTTCCTGTAACTGAAGTCACTAGCAGAGACAATAATCTCATGATTGAGTGAATCCCCCTGGTGCCCTAGGGAGGTCACCTCAAGGTTGTTGCTCAACAGGCAAGACCTCAAAGCTAGAGGATGGATAATCCTGTAATCAGCCCTAGGATGTGTCTTTTGTAACCAGTTAGCATTCCTGTTGATTCCAATGGCAATAACCTTCCCTACTTGAAAACACTTGCTGCCACTGAGGCAAGGCTGTTCCCCCTGGAAATGAGAATTGATGTCCAACAAAGTGCACCTTTCTTTTTTTTTTTTTTTTAACTCCATTTCTTTTTTTTTCTTTTTTTTCTTTTTTTAATATATTTTATTGATTTTTGTACAGAGAGGAAGGGAGAGAGATAGAGAGTTAGAAACATCGATGAGAGAGAATCATCGACCAGCTGCCTCTTGCACACCCCCTACTGGGGATATGCCCGAAACCAAGGTACATGCCCTTGACCGGAATCGAACCCGGGACCTTCAGTCCCCAAGCCGACGCTCTATCCATTGAGCCAAACCGGTCCCGGCCAAAGTGCACCTTTCTTATGTGTGCTATTTGGTGAGCCCTGACCTAGAGGTAAAGCTGTGAATCTGTCACATGTGACATAAATCACCTGTAACTCATACACAAGGTGGGTCAATAATAGGCTTACAGTTGTATGTCTGGAAAATTCCGAGGTTATTCTTTTTGAAAAAAAATGTTTTAGAAAATTTTATTCTTTTTTGGGGGGAGAGAGAGAAAGACTTGAAGAGAGAGGCAAACATAGATCGGCTGCCTCCTGCACACCACAACGGGAAATTATTTGGGGATGTTCACTCACCTGGAATTAAACCAGAGATCTGTCTGTCAGTGAATGGGATGACACCCAACCAACTGAAGACACTGGCCTGGGCAGAGTTTATTCCTGTTTATTATTAATTATTGTATTATTTTCCATACCAACAACTCTCTACTTTCCTTTGCCACACCCTCTCTTTTCCTACGCCCTGTTATAATCTCTTTTCCGCTTTTCTCAGTCCTCCATGCCCTCAGGGATTTCCCATTCTTTTCTTTTTTTAATATATTTTATTGATTTTTTTTACAGAGAGAAAGAGAGAGGGATAGAGAGTTAGAAACATCGATGAGAGAGAATCATCGATCAGCTGTCTCTTGCACACCCTCTACTGGGGATGTGCCTGCAACCAAGGTACATGCCCTTGATCGGAATCGAACCCAGGACATTTTAGTCCGCAGGCCGACGCTCTATCCACTGAGCCAAACTGGTTTCGGCAGATTTCCCATTCTTTATAATAGAATAGTTCATACTGTTCATAGTTGTTTTTTAAATATAATTTATTTATTTTACTACACAGAGGAAGGGAGAGAGTGAGTTAGAAGCATCGATGAGAGGGAAATATCAATCAGCTGCCGCCTGCACACTCCCTACTGGGAATGTGCCTGCAACCAAGGTACATGCCCTTGACTGGAATAGAACCTGAGACCTTTCAGTCTGCAGGCCAATGCTCTATCCACTGACCCAACCCGGTCATGGCTGAATTTTTTGTAATTTTTTTATTGATCAGTAGTACTGTGTTCTGTGAATAACCACTTTATTAATCTATGTTTTTTGGTATTTCCAGGATTGTGGTATTATAAATAAATCTGGGAATATTTACATTGAGTTCTTTATATAGACACATGTGATACTTATCAAACTGTTGTGTAGGTGAATGTTTTACATTTAAGATATACAGAACTGTGATCCAAAATGGTCATTCCCTTTGCCTTACCTCTAACCCACATTATATAAAAATTCCAATTTTTCTGCTACCCTGCAAGGACATACAATGGTTAACCTTTTCAAATAGTAACCCTGGAAATGCATATAATGTTAACTTGCTTTTGTTTTAATTCCATGTACTGAGGAATTTTTAATGGTGAACATTTTTATGTTCATTTTTATACATTTTGTACATTTTTAGACATTTCTTTGCACTGTATTTATCTGCTTTGTTTAAATGTCTGCTGAGAATCTTCTGCAAATTGTTTACATTTATTATTTTAACTGAAGGAGGCCTGTGCAGCATATAAGACATCTGCTTAAATTTCCCCTCATTCCTCAGTGACTCCTTTCCTGTATGGAACCATTGGTTTTGAATCCTGAGGGAAAATTGTTTTGTGGAGTGTGGAGGTGCTGTTTTGGGAGGAATCTAGGCCTTTGAGGATGATGGGAGGATCCTGATTTCCTGGAAAAGAATAAATGGGTGTGTGCATATGAGGGAAAGCAGAGGGAGAAGGTTCCTGGGCTCCTGAGTCCCCTTTGCAAATGAACTGGATGCCCCTGGAGAGGGCTGGGGGTCCTTTGGGTTCCTAATTCCTGGAGAGCAGGTCACCCCCTTCTCTGAGGGAAATCTCGGCTGACACCTAATAGAGGAAGGTGACTGGGCTGCTTGGACCATCACTCCCGACCCTCCAATTGGTCATCTACTGAGTGTTCATGGTCACCTGGTAACACCGGGGCCAGGAGGCAGAATCCGCTCAGTGCCGTCTGCAGTGTGGATTTGGAAAACATGAAGGGACCTCATTTGGCACAGGTTCATGCACAGAAGGAATGGAGACCACAGGATCACCATGGATGTTTATGTCAACATTTTCCCAATCAGCCCCACCTGATGGAGCACTCACGTGGGCAATGCAAATGACACAGAGGCTTGGAGGCATGGTCGTGGCTGATGTGAATTTAATATAAGTGCTGGGATGCATTCAGTCCTGTCCTCTTCCCAAGCTGCTCGTTTAACAAGTGGTTTCTGCTTTGAAGGAAGTGAGGCAGCAGGCGTTTACCCAGGGTCACACTCAGAAGTGGGTTCTGCCAATGACATGAGACCAAACTCCTTTATTGAAGCTCACTCAGATAAATACTGGGTTTTGGGCAGCTGGGGGGGGGGGGGGGCGCGGGGAGACACCAAAGTCTCTGGAGGAGGAGAAAGCAAATCATCCTGACTGATTTTCACTGTCATCTACCAATCCCCACTTCACTCCGTTGCCCCTGCACAGTCCCCCAAAAGAGAATGGCACATGAGGTCGACTTACTGGGGCCCATCAAGTAGTTCAAGCTACTGACCCTGATGATGGCTGCAGCCAGTGATAAGCTTTGACCAAGGAAATGTGATGGGAGTCAAATCTGTCACATCTAACAGGATTGTTTGCAACCAGTGAGACGGGCAGCCCTCTCTGTCCCTCTCTGATAACACCCAGCAGTAACCTACATGATGGCTGCTCTTTTATCCTGATTCCAGGAGAACCAGGGTGTTCATGTGCTATGAACAAGAGAGAGGCCTTCTTTACTCTCAGCCACTAAAGCAGTGTTTCCCAAACTTCTCTCATGATGAGAATCACCTGGTGGAGTTGTTAAAACACAGATTCCTGAATCCCAACTAAGAAGTGCTAAACTAGAATTTTTGGGAACATATAGGTAAAATTGTATACTTAACTAGTGCTCTAAGACATTTTATATACAGAGCACTAAGGTATGCAATTTTACCTATATGTTCTCAAAAATTCTAGTTTAGCACTTCTTAGTTGGGATTCAGAAATCTGTGTTTTAACAACTCCACCAGGTGATTCTCATCATGAGAGAAGTTTGGGAAACACTGCACTAAAGCTTTGGGGCTGCTCAGTGCCCACAATAATATCTAGCCTGTCCTAATGGGAATGCATCCCCTATTCCACCCTCTAGGTGGCAGCAGAGCCTAACAGAAGCCAGAGCTCTGTTGTTGGAGACACCTGGGTTTGACTTCCAGCCCTGCCTTTATTAACTCTACAATATTAACTTTATATTAACTCTCTGAGCCTGGATTTCCTCCCGATTAAATAGATGTTTGAACCATTTCAGGTTGCAGAGAGGATTAAGTGAGACAATAACGAAGGTAAAGCATTGAATCCAGGGCCTGGCTTCTGTAGTAAAGCATTCTGTAACTGTTAGCTGCTTAGCTTCACATTGTGTGCTGAACACACATGCAGACAATGTAGGAAATGTCAATGTGTCAGCCTATGTATCCTTTTAATTTTTCTTTTTAAATGAGTAGAATAAGATAAGATTATGTGTATTCTCTCATAGCCTGCTTTTTCTCTTACTAATGTCATATTTTCATGTTTAAAAAAAAAAAAAAGATAGCCAGGCTTGAGTGGCTCAGTTTGTTGAGCTTAGTCATATGCACAGAATGTTTGCCAGCTCAGTTCTTATTTGAGGGAACCTGCTGTGGCAATGGGCTGCATCCCTTTAGGGGTCATGTAGGAGGCAGCTAATCTGTCTCCTTCTCACTCTAAAAGTCAGTTAAAATACTTTTACATATATTTATCCACTTAGATTTGTGGTCTTCAGGAATAATTGAAATAACACTTTTCACCTGAGGAAGCATTCTAAATGTTCCGGAATCTGAAATGTTTCCAAACAAGAGTTGTTTTGTAGACAACACTCCCCAGTAACATGTGACCAGCCCTAAAACATAAAGTCGTCAGTTCCCAGTGTCACTTGGACACCCAGAACAATATTCTCAATGGGCAGTGAGCGACGGGGATCCTAGTGCCCCATGTGAGGCTAGATTGCTACGTTACCCAAAGGGCCATGCGCTAAGGAAGGCTGGGTTTAGCCAATGAAAGCCCAGGAGAGGTGCATTATCCCTGTTGGATAATTGGTTGGAGCTTGACTTCCAGGGTCTTTCTCCTGGTGGTGAATTTGACCTTTGCAGTGTGCTCACAGAATCAGAGGCTCCAGTGCTGGGTCACGAGGCCTCAGAGGCAGAGTGCCCGCTGTGCAGGTTGTGTCTGAGGCGGGTTGAGTTACAACAGGTTGTGATTGATTTCTTCGTGCCTCCCAAACTACATTCTCCTTTCAGAGTCCAACCCGGCCTCACCTCATTCACCCTCCAGCCTTGAGTGTAGGGGCCTGTCCAGTCCTGCAGTCCAGGTCTCAGCGCCAGAACAATGAGTTGCTTGAGGGTGCCACATGGTGTGACTGGGTGGGAGAGAGTGACAGGCTGAAAGGCCACCTTGTAAGGCCATGGTGGTGTGACTGAGGAGGGAGGATTGGGGAAACCTTGGCCTGTTTTCTGTCTAAAGGCAACAAATGGGATATGAATGAGGGGGATCATGGGGTGGGGGGATGGAAAAAATAACGCATACTTAACATCTTAATCTACAAAGAAATTACAAAAAAAAGTCAGGGATGATGTGAAGGTTTGCATTTGGTAGATGGAGGTATTGAAGGACTATCAGCTGAGATGCAGATATTCATATTAGGAAATGTAATGTTATTTGGGGATGCCAAAACTTCTATATTTTACCTATTAGGGTTTCTGATATTTTAGAGAGCAGTTCATGAGTATCTGGAACTCTGAGGAGCAGTTAGAATAACAACTCTAAAATGTAGGTGGGAATGTAGGGACCAGATTGGGGTTGTAGGTCATTTTCTTTCTTTTTAATTGGAGACCAAGGAGTGAGTCAAACAAGATGTGGGGTCTGGATGAGGCTGGTTGAACTATTTGGATGTGTCTTTTGTTTGAAGTGTATCCTTGGGAATGTGGAGGTATTATTGATTTGAGAAAATGCTAAGTAATTGATTTGCTACCTGAAAAATTTAAAGTTCTGAAAGTTTAAGGTCTCTTGCCAAAAAGAGGTTTTAAAGCTAACACCTTAATTTTAATGGAGAAAGGGGAGGACTTGCCCTTCCCAGCCAGAACAGGTAATCCAATTCCAGCCAGCAGCTATCTTTAAACAATGTGTTTATTTACATTTGAATGGCTACGCCTTTTGATAGCCCAAGGGCAAGTTTACATGTAAACAAGTTTGCTTCTCAGTTCCCAGGGCAGAAAAAACAAGGTTTAAAACGATTAGATCTTAAAATTTATCCTTAAAAATATAAAAGTTTATTAATTAAAAAAAAAAAACAAGGAAATTAAAAAACCTGATGAACAATTTTAACTGTTGATTATAATAGAATCAGATACGGGGGTGGAGTGGACTGACAATTTTTGGGGAAAAGGGGAGTGGTTGATGCTGGTTGAGACTGAACATAAACTGTGCACCTATGGATGAGGACAATGGGGGATGAGGAAAGGGCAGAGGGTGGGGTGGGAACCTGGTGGAGCAGAGCCACGGGGGGGGGGGGGGGGGAAACAGGAACATTTGCAATAATATGAACAATAAAGATTTATTTAAAAAATACATTAAATGTAGTGTACGGTTACAGTATTTGTCAATTACCCTGGCATAAATACTCTTACCATGGTCAGTTTTAAACTGCCAAAGAGATAACAGTGAATATGCACATAACATATTTAAGTAGTACATACTTGTATTTTATTTCCAACATACTGATACAGTTGCAACAAATATGCTCCAGAACTTTCATAATAACACAGTAAATCTTCTTGAACTCTCAAATTTTAAACCTTTTTAAAGTTTCATTTATTTACAATTCATGTAAATCACACGTTCAAACAATATTTTTTATTGATTTCAGTGAGTATGGGAGAGTAGGAGAGAGAAACATCAATGATGAGAGAGAATCACTAATAGCCGCCTTCCTGTACCTCCCCTCTCCCTGGGAATTGAGCCTGAAACCCATGCATGTGCCATGATGATGAATAGATCCATGAACTCCTGGTTCATAGGTCGATGGTCAACCACTGAGCAACCCCTGCTGGGATATAGTATTTGAAAAGTAATTCTTTTACTATCTGTATGTTTCATTGTTTTTTTAAAAAAATATATTTTATTAATTTTTATACAGAGAGGAAGGGAGAGAGATAGAGAGAAACATCGATGAGAGAGAGTCATCGATAAGCTGCCTCTTGCACACCCCCCACTGGGGATATGCCCGCAACCAAGGTACATGCCCTTGACCGGAATCGAACCCGGGACCCTTCAGTCCCCAAGCCGATGCTCTATCCACTGAGCAAAACCGGTCCCGGCTGTATGTTTCATTGTTGATAGTATAACCGATGTCTGCCATTTCCCCCTTATATGTATTCTTTGGTGGATCTGTCCGTGTGGACCAGGTAAGCAGACCTCCAGCCCCATCTCCTCCTCCAGCACCACTTGTGGGGCCTACACACCTTTACTCCAAGTTCCTTGGCTGGGATGAGTCCGCCTCTGGGATAGGAAAACTACATTACCCAGAAAGGACTGCCCTAGAGTCAGAGGTAAAGAGCATCTTGGTGCCTGCACATCCGGTTGGGGCGGGACTTCCTGCGTCCTCCTCCTGGCGGCCATTTTGGCGTGTTTCGCATGTTCACAGACTCAGCGGCAGCGCTCAGGCGGCGAGTAGGAGCAGTTGTCCCGCCGGGCAGGGTGTCTGAGGCGGGGAACCCCCACCCGGCGGGACTGGGTCCCCGGGCCCCCGCCTCCTCCCGCGGACACAGCGCCCTCAGCGGCCCCGGCGGCCCTCCCGCCTCGGGGCGGCGCCGCTCAGGCCGAAGCCCAGGCCGCCGCCCGGAGCAGTGAGTGCCCGTGGGGGCCGCAGGGGCGGGCGGGGCCCGGGAGGCCGGGGCGGAGGGCGGCGGCCGGCCTGTGTGTCTAAAGGGA
Source organism: Pipistrellus kuhlii (assembly GCF_014108245.1). Lineage (NCBI taxonomy): Eukaryota > Metazoa > Chordata > Mammalia > Chiroptera > Vespertilionidae > Pipistrellus > Pipistrellus kuhlii. The sequence continues at coordinate 463,753 of NW_023425594.1, read as the reverse complement.
CCGGGGCTTCCGGGAGGAGCCTGTCCTCCTCAGGGCCGGGCTGGCTGTGCGCACAGAGGGACGGAGCCCGAGGGGGCGGCGGCCCCGGGTCCTGGCGGCGGAGCCGGGCCCTCAGCGCCTTCAGCTCCCACAGGCCCTGCGGTCAGAGCCGCTCGGGGGCCGGGCTGTGGGCTGAGGTCAGGGCCTCCCACTGCGGGGGCCTCAGGCTGTGGGGCCTGGGCTGTCCAGCCGCTCTCCTCGGGGGACCTTGGACCTGGGGACCTGGAAGGGACACCAAGCCCAGAATGCTAAGCCCAGGACAAGGGTCATGTGATTGGGACCTGATTGTGTCAGCCAGTGGAATTGTGGGTCATAGGGCCTTCCATGCATTGATTCCAGAAGGTGCCAATGCTTGAAGTGAACACTAAGATGATTCAGGACCGAGCAGGTGTCCATTGTTTAAAAACAGGAACTGGCAACAGTGGGACAGGAATCCAGTCCAGAGAAGCTTTGTGACAATTTCGGTTTCTGTTCTGCTGGTGGTGGGGTCATTGGGGTCATTGGAGCAGAAGAGCAGGGGATGTGTCCCAGGTCTCATTAGACTCCTGTGACTGCAGCATGAGGCACAGCATGGGTGTGAGGACAGGGGTGAGACTACAATGGAAGCTGCTGTGGTGGCCTTGGTGAGGGGGATGGTGACGGGAGCACAGTGGTGGTTGTGGATGTGGAAGAAGCAGTTGCCTTAGGGATCAGTGATTTAGGTGTGGCCACCTGGATTTTCTAATTTTGAAGTTTGGAGAGCGAGGTAGGAATCAGAGATGATGTAAAGGTTTGGATTTAGCACCTGAAGGTACCATCCACTGACATGGAGAAATTCATGATTGGAACAGTCAGGTTCATGAAGAATGTAAAATCTTTTATCTTTTACCTATTAGGGTATGAGATATTTCAGAGACCAGTTCATGACCATCTAGAAGTCTGAGGAGTAGTTCAAGGTGAAGACACTTTAGAAAATAGTAAACACTCTGGATGAGGGAGGAGTTGTAGATCACATTTTTTATTAGTTGGAGGTAGAAGAGTAATTCAAAAAGGTAAGACTGTGGCTGTTGCACATTTATTTCTTAAACACTCATCTTTAGGGTCAACAAGTGAATCTAAAAGTCACGTGAATAAAAAATCTGCCGAACAGAATAAACTGGTGAATATATAAGAATCAGGGGCATAGAAAGGGAGTGTACTGACAATTCTTGGGGGGAAGGAAGTGTAGGGGTGCAGGGGTGCGGGAAGAGACTGGACAAAAATCATACACCTATGGAAGAGTACTGTAGGGGGGATAAGGGTAGGAACCAGGTTGAGGGTAGCTATGGAGGTAAAGGGGGAACAACTGTAATAATCTGAACAATAAAGATTTATTTTTAAATAATAAGAGAACATCAATACTGGATGCTTACACTCCTATACCTTCCCAATCAACACACTGACCATGTGAGTCATCACCTTTACCACAATGGTGAACACAGGAGCCAGGGATTTACCCAGGGTCACACTGACAAGTGGGCTCTCAGTTTGCTGCCAATGACATCTGAACAAACTACTTTTTCTGAGGTTCACCCCTTTGAATCTTGCCAGTGACAGTTTAGGGCAACCTGGGGACAGTGTCCACCTGGATGAGGAGCCAGGGACCCATCCTGACTGACTTCCACTGTTATTTTCTAACAATCCTCTCGCCTCTTCTTGGCCCTGCACATCATCCCCCCATGAGGCTGGCACCATGTGGTCCACTTTAGGGGCCCATCAAGTATGTCATGTACTGTGGCTGCATGAACCCTGATGTTGATTGCAGCCTGTGATGTGGTTTGACCAACGAAATAATGTGGTAGTGAAGCCTGTCACCCTGACAGAATAGTCTGGAAGATGTCTCTCCATGTCTGATAACACCTAGCAGGTATCTAAACCTTTATCCCCATACCAAGAGAACGAGGGTGGACATGTGTTATGAACAAGGAACATGCCTTCTTTAGTGTAATCCACTAAAGCTTTTGGGCTGTTCTTTACCCACAATAACATTTAGGCTGCCCTTATATGAATGCATCCCCTATTCTATCCTCTAGGAGGCAGCAGAGCCTAACATTGGAAGCCAGAGCTATGTGGTTAGAGACACATGGGCTTGACTTCAAGCCATGCCTCTTATTAACTCTACAATCAGGCGGTTTATTCTGAGTCTCTGAGCCTGGATTCCCTCCCCATTACAGGTGTGGAGAGGATTCAATGAAATAATGCATGTAAAGCATTGAATCCAAGACCTGGCATATGTAGTAAACATTCACAATATGTTTGTGAATGTTTATAGTTTCACAATGTGTATTGATCGCAAGTATTCTAACAATGTAGGAAATGTCAACTTGTTGGCCTATGTATTCTTTCAATTTTTATTTTAAAATGAATAGGGTAGGATCATATATATATATATTCTCTCATAGCCTGCTTTTTCTCTAAATAATGTGTTATTTTTATGTTAAAAAGAAATCCAGACTGGAATGGCTCCGTTTGTTGACCAGAACATTTGCCAGTTAGGTTTTCCTTTGAGGGCACCAGCTTGGGTTATGGACACAATCCCCATTCGGGGGCATGGCGAAGTCAACCAATCTGTGTTTCTCTTTTTTTGTCTTCGTTCTCTTTCTCAAAATCAATTAAAACATCTTTATTTAACCATTTATAGTTGTCATCTTCAGGAAACATGGAAATAAGACTTTTTGCCTCATGAAGCATTCTGAGTTTTACAGAATCTGAAATGTGTGCAAATGAACACATCAGTTGCAGACCACACATCCCAGAAACCTGTCATCAAAATCTCAAGTTGTCCTTACCCAGCACCAATATTTGCTCTCCCAGTGATTGTCTTGGATCCTAATTCCACTTGGGAGTCCTAGAAAAGTACATTACCCAATGGGCATTTCAACTAAGAATGGCTGTGTTTAGCCAATGAAAGCCCAGGATAGGCACATTATCCCGGTGAACTTGGTTGAGGGTAGGAGCGCCAGGTCTCGAGCAGAAAAAGGTGTCAGGCAGTGTCTGAGCTCTGCAGGGTGTGTGTCAGGCTTTTTGAGCCTAAGCAGTCTGGTATTGAGGCCTCTGTACCTCCCAGACTCCTCTCTGCTTACAGAGTTCTACTCAGCCTCAGCTGTTTTAACCCTCCAGCGTGACTCTCAGATCGCAGCATCCAGAACTGTGAGTTGCTCAGGAGTGACACGGTGTGATGGGAAAGAGGGTAAGGGGTTGCAATGCCGCAGTGCAAGGATGTGATGGTGTGACTGAGCAGAGAGGACTTGTTTTGTGTCTAAAGGCAACGAAGAAGATGAGGCAAAGTTTTGTGTGAGGTTTTTTATGTTGATTCTCAGGTAACTGGGGCTATGGATGGTCATGAACAAAAGAGAGGCATTGTCTGAGATAGGGTTCTGAACTTTTCCCCAAAAATGTTCACCATAAAATATTCCTCCGTAGATGGATAATACTTCATTCAGTTGGAATTTACCAAGCATTCTCTGTACCACACTCTGAGTGAAAACTAGGAAGGCAAGGAGATGACTCTGAGTGCTGTGGTGGAGGGAGTGCAGGTGTGAGAGAGGTGTGGTAGAAAGAGTGAGTACAGCGGAAATTGTTTTGGCTTAGTGGATAAAGTGTCAGCCTGTGGACGGAAATGTCCCAGGTTCGATTCCGGTCAAGGGCATGTACCTTGGTTGTGGGCGCATCAACAGTGGGGGGGAGGGTGTGCAGGAGGCAGCTGGTTAATGTTTCTCATCGGTTTCTAGCTCTCTATCCCTCTTTCTTCCTCTCTGTAAAAAAAATTTTAAAAAATGAGTGTGTTTGGAGAGTGAGTGTGAATTCATGGCTACAGCACACTGACATACAAGTGAATGAAGAGTAATCCACTTTCTAGTGGTGTCTCTATGATATCCTATGGGGGAATTTTAGGGTTTCTATTGAAGGAGGGGATGTTGTCATGTTATATGCTAGGTCCAAATCTTAGATGCCATGTATGTAAACACTTGCCTGTTGGTGTTGAGGGCTGATACAGTGATCCATTGGAAAGAGATAGCATGTTTCAGGGTCACCTGGCTTTGAAAATCTCCATAGCCATGGGAAAGGAAATATGATACACATTACGGAGGTGGTGAACTTGAATTTTGGAAAAAAAGCTGATTCTGAAACAACTGATTCTCATCGTGGCATATTGGTGTTATCTTTGAAGTTCTGCCTCTGGGAATGAAGATAAGTGAGAGAAAGTGTGCTTCAAAGAATTATATGGAGCAGGTAGTGGAAAGTGATGGCCTCAGCACCCTGGGTTGAGATTGGAAGGATAAAGTGTGATGCCATGTTTTTTTGTGTCTTAGTGGGACAGTCCAGGGCACTGCCAGGGGGATGTCTGATAAGACCAGTGTCAAACCACTCACACTTTCTTGATGGCCCACAACTCTCCCTCCCTAAGTTCATGACAACCACTTATTGACCAGACCCAATGTGAGGCCCAGAGCACTGGTATCATCAATCAGCTTACCTACCTTATTGTTGTGGGAAAGCATAGTATCTGCAGGAATACAAAGAGATACTGACTTGGAAGACCTGGTATATTTTCAGATGTTGGGAGTAGAGGGGTCCGATATATTGGGAGGATGATGACCCATCTATATAGTTGATCATGCTGCAGCCATGGAGAATCCAATGAGACCTTGATCACATGACTTGCCCCTACTGCTCGAAACCTCCCATTACCTGCAGAGCACACTTCCAACATGACACAGAGCTCCTGTATATAGATGGGATGGAGGCGGTAGAAGACTAGGATGGTAGCCGCTGTGACAGTCTCGGTGAGTGTGATGGTAACTGGCCCTGATGGTGGCTCTGGTGGTGAAATAAGCTTTGGATTCTAGATTGGTGTTTTAGGCGTGGCCACCTGGATTTCTAATTTGGATGTTGAGAGAGAGGTAAGAATCAGGGATGTGAGTGAGGGGTTATGGGGATGGGGAGGGATTGGAAAAAGAACACATTATGTAACAACTTAATCAACAAAGAAATTACCAAAAAAAAGTTAGGGATGATATAAAGGTTTGCATTTGATGACGGAGGTATGGAAGGACCATCAGCTGAGATGCAGATATTCATATTAGGAAATGTAATGTTACTTGGGGATGCCAAAACTTCTATATTTTACCTATTAGGGTTTCCGATATTTCAGAGAGCAGTTCATGAGCATTTGGAACTCTGAGGAGCAGTTCAGAATAACAACTCTAAAATGTAGGTGGGAATATAAGGACCAGATTGGAGTTGTAGGTCATTTTCTTTCTTTTTAATTGGAGACCAAGGAGTGAGTCAAAGAAGGTGAGACTGCGGCTGTTGCATATTCCCTTGTTAAACGCACATCAGGATTTTGATTGAGCCTTAGTCTGGGATATTCTCATCAGTCTGGTTGATTTGCTGGGTGGCACGAGTAGGCATCTGTAAGACTCATTGGTAATGGGGTAACGGGCCTTAGGTGATGGGACTTGAGGGCCAAAAGCTGTGATTGGTGAAGGGACATCAGGTGCAGCTCCCGTGGAGGTGTTTTCTGGATATCTGAGATCTGATGTGGTTGTCAGTAATTGAGATTGAAGGGAAACACAATCAGGGAGGGAGGCCTCCATAGAAGAACTTAAGGCTGCCTCAATGATTGTGGGCTCTCAGAGTTGGTGTAGGACTTAATCCTGTTTGAATTTGCCAAGCACTCACTACTCTACACAAGCTTAGTAATGAGTAGGAAGTCAAGTAAATCACCCTGGGTGCTGTGAGTGTGGGAGTGTAGGTGTGAGATGGGTGTAAGACAAAGTGTGATATACCCTTGGAGTAGTCATATGCCTTCATAGTTAAAGGGCCCTGACATTGACATTATAAGAAATGAAGTTTGAGTCCATTTCTATGCTGTCTGGAAATATGATATTGTGAATTTCCGATTAATTCATGAAAGGGGGATGTATTTTCTTGGAGAACATTCCTGGTGCAGCGCTTCAGTGGAATTTATGTGCACACCTAGCTTTTGTTGTTGAGGGCTGTTACACTGATCAATAAGAATAAGATAGCATACATCTCTGTCTTCTAGGCTCGAAACTTTGGCATGGAGATGGGAGAAGGGTAAGAGAGAAATACACTACCGAGGTGGTGGGGTAGAATTTTGGAAAAGAAGGTGATTAGGAAATAAACTGTGGTCATTTTGGTACTTTTATGTTACATTTGAAGTTGTGTCTCTGGGAATACAGCTGTGTGAGAGAAGTGTGGTTCAAAGCATTATCTGCAGCAGGTAGTGATGGCGTCAGCACCCTGGGATTAGGTTCAAAAGTTTGAACAATGATACCATAACCTTGTGATTCCCTGAATAGACAGATGACAAGGTGATTGCCTGTCAAACACGGTGGCAAATCACTCACAGTCTCCTTATGGACACCATCTCTCCCTACCCTATGTTCATGACACCCACTGCATTGAAAAGGGGTGTGGTCTACATGTGAGTTTCAGAGAAGAGATATCATCTACAAGATTGTTTGCCCTTATTGTTGGGGGAATACACGGCATTGACTGGAACAAAAGGAGAGAATGACTTTGATTGGACTCTTTTCTAATGTGGAGAGTTGAGGGGGCAGATGGATGTAGAGGTTGGGGAGTATTATGAACATAAAATCCTAAAAGAATAACTCATCATGGACTGTACTCTGCCCATTGTGACAGGAGATGAACTTTGAGGACGTGGTCATCACCTTCTCTGAGGAGGAGTGGGGGATCCTTGATGAGGTACAGAGACGTCTGTACTGCAAGATGATGGTAGAAGCTTTTGCACTGGTCTCATCTGTAGGTAAGACCTCCACATCTCTCCTAGTGTTCTGAGGTGACGTCCTCTCCTCCTTTCTTTTCTGGATATAGCTTTCACAGCCAGACTGTGGGCTGTACTTGTTTTCCCCATTATTCTGTCAAATGTACTGTGGCTGAGAGTGCTGAGTAATTTGGAAAGATCTGAACAAAGGACTCCATGAATATACCTCACACCCATAGCTTCAGATAGGACAGGAAGTATGTGGGAGTCAGGATTGTTGCAAACAGCTTAATGTTCCAAGCTTTCACTTTCTCTTTCTGGGAGGGTGTCTATGTCCACATACATGGCTCCCACTTCTGCAGCATTCCTCCAGCTAAAGGCTCTTTGTGACTAACTGTGCCAGGTTATGGTCTGTATTTGCATGAGCCATGGGCAGTTCTTGAAAGTCCTCCTTCAATTGTTTGTAATATTCTGTTCCCTGAATACTATTGGATGCTGTCTTGCTCAGGTCAGTGCTGGCTACTCACCTCTGTTGTCTTTTAATAAAACACAGAGTATTGTTGTTTTATGTTTTTGTACAGTAAAAGTTGCAAGGAGAACTGTTTTTTTCACAAGGTGAACATACAGGATGGCATAAGGGTTGCCTTGCCCTCCTGATTTGCAGCTGGGGGGTGGGATGATGTAAGGATGGTGTTTAGATCATACCGGGAACCTGCTCATGTCCAACAAGTTTAGCTTGAGGTGCCACTGGCAATAGCTTTCTTCTACCTTTTTATTCTCCTGCTTAACACTTCCCTGACCTGGCTACCTCCACCCTCTGGCTCTTTTCCATCACCTGTTCTTCTGAACTATTCTATCTGCAGTATTTCATTTTATTTTATTTTAAAAAATATGTTGAATTGAAATTTTTTACAGAGAGAAAGTTAGAGGGATGGAAAACATAGAAACATTAATCAGCTGCCTCATGCACACGCCGTACTGGGGATGTGCCCACAACCAAAGTACATGCCCTTGATCAGAACTGAACCTGGAGCCCTTCTATTTGAAGGCCAATGCTATATGCACTGAGCCAAACCTGTTAGGGCTGCAGTATTTTCAAATATTGACATGGATATGTGTTACGAGGTGCACAGAACTGAGTCACTAGACCCTGACACAAGGTTCTGGTTTTTGAATTTTACAAGTTATTGTGGAATAAGTGGTAGCCAACCTTAAAGCATAGCTAGTATATGCCACCAGCAGACAAGCCCTGTTTAACACTATTAGCAGAAAAATGATCAGATGATCCAGCTTCTTTTTCGTGTGGTGCTTGCCATGTTTGTTTCATATTTTGCATGAGGTCTTCCTTGTATGATAATCTTCAGACGCCGAGATCTTCACAGCAGCATCTTGTCAATATTTCCTTCAGATATTTACTGTCAGACATTTGCATGCAATCAACTTGTTATGTGCAACACACTTTTGTAATGAGACTTCTCCCTGTAACCACAGTCGACATTCATTTCATCACCATTTTTCTGTTTTCAGGTTGTGGGCATCAAATGGATGATGCAGAGGTGTGTTCTGAGCAGCATGTATCTGTAAAAGGGGAGTTGCAGGTTAGTGCTCCTAATTCAGCTCTAGCAACAAAGAGGATGCATCTCTGTGGGAGGTGTTTCTCTGTGTTAAAAGATAGTCTGCACCTGACTGAGTCACAAGCAGCAGATTTGGAACAGAAAGCATTTTTCAGTGATGCATGTGTGAGAGACTTCTGTTTCAGTGCAAACCCTCCCCATCAACTGAAGGAATCCAGTGGAGAGAAGCCCTGGAAAACAGCTGTGGACGGGGCCTCATTTGTGACCAAGTGCAGCTTTTATTTACCAGCGCTGTCTTTAAACAATAGGGAAGTTGGGGAAGACTTCCCAGCCATCTCAGAGCTTGTCCAGTACCAGGCACTTCTCGATACTGAGGAACCCCAGAGTCGTATTGAGAGTTCACAGGAATTTCTCATAAGAAAAAGGCAGCACCAATGGGATGAATGTGAAAAAGCTGCCAGCCAAAACCAGAACCAGGGCATCAGTGCCAGGGAAGTGAAATATGAGTATAATACATGTGAGAAAGTTTTCAGCTGTACCTTTAACCACAATAAACATAGTAGAGATCACACTGGAGAAAAGTCCTATCGGTGTACTGACTGTGGGAAGCTGTTCAATCTAAAGGCTTCCCTCACTAAACACCGCAGAATTCACACTGGAGAAAAACCATTCGAGTGTAGTGATTGTGGGATGTCCTTCAGCACTATCTCTAATCGCCTTAGGCACCACAGAGTTCATACTGGAGAAAAACCTTATAAATGTAGTGAATGTGGGAAATCGTTCAGGAGCAATTATGACGTCTTGACCCATAAGAGAGTTCACAATGGAGAAAAACCATATGATTGTAGTGATTGCGGGAAGTCCTTCAGTAGGAGTTGTGCCCTCACTCTACACCGGAGAGTTCACACTGGAGAAAAACCTTATAAATGTAATGATTGTGAGAAGTCCTTTAGTAATAGTCATGCCTTAAATGTACACCAGAGAGTTCACACTGGAGATAAACCTTATAAGTGTAGTGATTGTGAGAAGTTCTTCAGTAATAGTTATGCCCTCACTGTACACCAGAGAGGTCACACTGGTGAAAAACCTTATCAGTGTAGTGATTGTGAGAAGTCCTTCAGTAATCGTTCTGCCCTCATTGTACACCAGAGAGGTCACACTGGAGAAAAACCTTATAAGTGTAGTGATTGTGAGAAGTCCTTTAGTAACAGTCATTCCTTCATTGTACACAAGAGAGTTCACACTGGAGAAAAACCTTTTAAGTGTAGTGATTGTGAGAAGTCCTTCAGTAGAAGTTCTGTCCTCATGCTACACCAGAGGGTTCACACTGGAGAAAAGCCTTATCGGTGTAATGATTGTGAAAAGTCCTTCAGTAGCAGGTCTACCCTCACTCTACACCAGAGAGTTCACACTGGAGAAAAACCTTATAAGTGTGGTTATTGTGAGAAGACTTTCAGTTACAGGTCTTCCTTCGCTGTACACAGGAGAGTTCACACTGGAGAAAAACCTTATAAATGTAGTGAATGTGGGAAATCATTCAGTCAAAGTTCCAATCTCATGGAACACCAGAAAATGCACACGAGAAAAGCTGTATGAGTGTAGTGACTGTGGTATGTCTTTCAGGAAAAAATGTACTCTCATTCAACACCACAGAGTTCACACTGGAAAAGGGCCTCATGAGTGTATGGAGTGTGGGAAATCTTTTCACTACAAATCTTTCCTCATGCAACACTTGAGAGTCCACACTGGAGAAAAGCTTTAAATGTCCAGGGAATATTTTACTTTCTCACTCAGAAGAACACAACCAGAGGAGAAGCTTTTACCCGCATTTACCTGAATGGAAACCCCTCTATCAGAACATGCACTCTGCTAGATGCCTGCTAAGTTTCAGGTATAAGTGACACTTCCAGAAGCCGGATTTATGTCATTGAAAGGATTTGTGTGGAAGCTCTTTCACTCCTACCGCCTGCTTCACCCGAAGAGTGTGCATCAGTCACAACCCCTGCATGCTCTGGGATTGTACTTGAGAAAATTACGAATATTCTGAGCTCCTGGATGAATTGTCATTCCTTTATTTCTGACCAGAGAATTGACCTGATCCAGGTTTTTTCCAGAGTCCACTTCCTCCACCTAGAAATGATAACTCTTTCAGGGACATTGTGGGTCTCACAGTATGCTGTGATGAAGTGTTTTAGGTTCAGTTCATCCACATACAAACCTCTTGCTGTCCTCTGCTCTGGTTTATGATCTTTATGTAAAGGTGTTTTTAGTTTTGTACCTTTAATTTTGTCGGTTCTATTTTCCCACTGGGATGATTAAAAGAAAAGTTGTGTTCTGTCAGCATGAAGGGGTACCATATACATACAAATATATATGCTCCAGCAATATGGTGTGATTTCAAACTTTCTGTGCTTTGGAAAGCACAGCTTGATTCAGAAAATTACTCTTTGTTTAATATTGGCTGATTTTAAATTGCCGACCAAGGCCTTGATAGAAAGTGTGCCTGACTTTGTGGTTCTAATATGCTCTCTGGTGCCTCTTTTATTGTAGAGGTCACTGGTCAAAAGCCGCCCTGAACAGGCAGCCTTTATTGTGTTCCTGTGAACAATATGAATTATATTCCCTTTTCCCAGTATGTATTACCTAAATATCAGCAATGTTTAGGGGAACTACTCTTCACGTGCTCCAAAAAGGCCATGTGTCACGATGTATGAGATTTCATAGCCTGGTGTCATTGGTTGTAAGACTCTGAGGTGGAATAAGTTTGGGACATAAACACTGTTTTCATAGTTAAGGCTGACACTGCAGTTAAACTGCATAAAACGTGCCTCTTTCAACATAAATCCAAAGTATTTCATGTCCTGTCGTTTGTATGATCTGTGAGAACGTTCTGAGGACCTCCATTACTATTTCCTGTAGTTGGCCTCAGTAGCAAACAAAATAATATCATGGTTTTGGGCATTTCCTGGCCCCTTAAAAGTGTTCATCTCAAGGTTGTTGCCCAACAGGCAAGACCTCAGAGCTAGAGGAAGGATCACTCTGTAATCAGGCCCAGAATGTGTTTTTTTAACCAGTCAGCATTAGTTGTCTCCCCTACTTGACCATATTTGCTGTCACTGAGCAAAACTGGTCTTCCCAGGGAATGAGAACTGAAATGGAACAAAGTGCCCCTTTCTCATGTGTGCTATTTGGTGAGCCCTGACCTAGAGATAAAGCTGTGAAACTGTCACATGTGAGATAAACCCTCCTGTAACTCATACACAGGGTGGGGCAACAATGTGCTTACAGTTGTATGTTTGCAAAAAACAGAGATGATTCCTTTTGAAAAAAATATTTTGGAAAATAATTTTGTTCATTTTTGGGGGGGGGGGGGAGAGGAAGTAAGAGACTGGAAGAGAGAGGTCTGCTGCCTCCTGCACAGCACAACGGGAAATCCATTTAGGGATGTTTACTGACCTGGAATCAAACCAGGGACCTGTCAGTGAATGGGATCACAACCAACCAACAGAGGACACTGGACAGGGCACAGTTTATTCCTGTTTATTATTATTAATTAAAGTTCCATTTTCTGTATCAATAACTCTATACCTTCTTTCTACTGTCCTGTTATAATCTCTCTGCCTTTCTGGGTCTTCTTTGAACTCGGGGATTTTCCATTCTTTGCAATAGGATAGTTCATAGTGTTCATAATTTCCTACTATTTTATGTATATTTTAATAAATACTGGTTTCCTCCATGCCACACAATGATTTTGAGATTCAATACACATGCTTGTGTGAAGAGTTAAATTTTTTTTTTTATTGCTGAGTAGTACTGGATTCTGTGAATAAGCAGTTTATTAATTGATATATGGGTGTTTTTTTTTGTTATTTACAGGTTTGGGGTGTTATACATAACTCTTCTGGGAATATTTCCATTCAGTTCTCTGTATAGACATATGGTTTACATATCACACTGTTGTGTAGGTGAATGTTTTATATTTAAGATAGGCAGAACTATGACCCAAAATGGTCATTTATTTTGGTATACCACTAACCCAGAATATATAAAAATTCCTATCTTTTTGCTACTCTGCAAGGGCATACAATAGTTAACCTTTTAAAATAATAACCCCAGTAATGCAGATAATAATAACTTGCTTTTGTTTTGTTTTTTTTGTTTTTTTTGTTTTTATATTTGACATTTTATTTTAGGCTACAAAAATAAGCAAACAAACAAACAAAAAACTTGAAATGAACTTGTCAAATGATGAAAATTCATCCTTTCCAGGGAAGGAGAAGGTAGACCCTACCAAAGAAGAGATGTTTAGTTAATGGAGGTTAATTTTAAAAGTACAATTAAAATAATAAAGTTTAACGTCTGAAAATACTAAGTTTTATTTATCTCCCTATGGTAACTAGCCAATAACCACACAATTGAGTTAGGGTTCTTTATAGTTAACTATGTCACCTAAAATATTAAAAATCCATTGAACAATCAAATAGATGTAGTCTTACTGGAAATTCTTAACCATAGATTGTCTTGCCCAGTTTGTTTCTGTTTTTAAAATGACTTGTTTCAGTATAGGCACTGTATTTCTATAACAAAGTAATGAAAGACAAAACTTAAACCCACTTAACTACCAGCTGAAAAAATACTTTGGTTCTTCAGGAAAAAAAAAATTAGCAAAACAAAAAAATCTGTTTCATTTAACAGTTCATTTATTTTCATAGCTGTATCTAATAGTTACATGATAAAAATACCCCAGAAGAACCAAACTATATAGCAATGAATGAAAATGTGTGAGAGAATTTCTGCATTCAACATACCTGGCAGAAAAACTAAATTTAAAATGTTAGGTAGAACAAAATTGTCTTTAAAGTATCAATTCCTTGCCGAGACCGGTTTGGCTCAATGGATAGAGCGTCGGCTTGGGGACTGAAAGGTCCTGGGTTCGATTCCGGTCAAGGGCATGTACCTTGGTTGCGGGCATATCCCCAGTAGGGGGTGTGCAAGAGGCAGCTGATCGATGACTCTCTCTCTCATTGATGTTTCTAACTCTCTATCTCTCTCCCTTCCTCTGTTGGGAGCTAGCAGAGTTGAGGCAAGCAACTCAGTCTTAAGGAAATGGAATTGGGTTCCTTCTAGCAGAGGTTGTGTGGTGCCCTGAGGGCTTGGCCAGAAGATAAGATTAACCTGGGGTTTAGCATCTCCTGTCTTCCTGCCTCTTCCCCTTCCTGATCCTCCCCCCTAGATAGCCCAGCCTTGGAATATTGCACCTTGGAATGTCACACCGCCTTTGGCAATTAGTCAATCCTGTGTTGCCATACCAAAGACCCCCCTGCATGGGCGGCCCTGCCCCCCTTTGTCTCTGCTGTATAAATACAGCCATTTCAGAGAATAAAACTGAGGCTTGATCAGAACCTTGTCTTGCCTCCATTCTTTCGCGTTCCTTGTTTGATTCATTCTCTTAGGTGGTTCCTGTGTGCCCCCGTTGTTGTCCCGCGGGCCGGGACATTCCTCTCTGTACAAAATCAATAAAATATGTTTAAAAAAAAAAATAAAGAAAAAATAAAGTATCAATTCCTTCCTTTTAAAAAAAATTACTGGGGCTACCAAGAACATACAAAAACGTTAAGTCTGTAAGTAAATAATAGTTGTGTTTAGGCTATTACAGTGCAGATTATCCTCAAGGCCATACATCCTGCTTCACTGCTGCTTGCACTCTGCTGGGTTTTGATCCTTCTGTTAAAGGAAAATAACAAGTCAATCTATCTTTTTCTACCAGCTTCAGTTAATATTTCATTAGTAATTATCTCACTGCTGTCAAAAATTTTGCCAAATTTTAAAAGAGGGTATTAGCAATGATAGCAAATTATTATTCAAACATTAGCAGATCATGAGCTAAATTAAAATGGAAATTTTACACAATACAATGAACTCCATAAAGTGAGACAGAGCCATAATCTTGAAAAATTAAATAACCAAGCAATCTGTTAGTTATAATAGCCATTATTTTACAGATCAGTTGCTCAAAAAAATACTAATTCCATTCATAAATAGTTGTTATGAGTAAGTCATACCTGTTGGAATATTTGATTTTTAACTATCTCCTCTTACCTGCCCAGTAGGTTAAAGTATCTTTGGATATTTTGTGGCATTTAGCAAATGAATGAATTCAAAAGAAACCAGTTTAAAAACAAAGGCCTTTACTAACCCTGATATGAAAAATTCCTGGGACTCAGATGGAGAAGAGAGGTGGTCCCCTAAATCCCACGTACTCCTATATTAAGGTAATTTAAAAACTGACTTTTGTTTATAAGCTTTCCTTTGGAGGGTAAACAGCCTAAAACCACAAGCTATAATTTAAAATGCTTCTTTAAAAATGTACATGATAGTATGCCATTAAAACAGAATCCTAGACCAGCCGGTATGGTTCACTGGTTGATTGTTGACCTATATACCAGGAAGTCACAGTTGGATTTCAGGTCAGGGCACATGTCTGGTTTATGGGCTCAATCCCCAGTAAGGGGTGCTGGAGGCAGCCAATCAATGACTCTCATCATTGATGTTTCTTTTTCTCTCTCCCCTCTCCCCTCCTCTCTAAAAACAATAAAAGTGAAAAATAAAAAGAATTCTAGGGCTTAGTCTGGAATTTAAAAATATAAGGTCAGACCTAAAATAAGTTTCTTAAGACATGCACTGAAATTAAGTGTATTGTTGAAATGCCAGTGAGGACTATATATGGGCTAAACATTTTTAATGGATAAAATTAAACTTTATATTGAGATATTAACTTTTATTTAACCTGCCTTAAATTAATAAAAAACAGCATTACTTATACTCACCTTTGAGTCATAGTCTGGATCATTTTCCTCAATAACTTGCTTTTGTTTTAATTCCATCTACGCAGGAATATTTTATGGTGAACATTTTTATACATTTCTTTGCACAGTATTTATCTTCTTTGTTAAAATATCTGCTGAGAATCTTTTTTCAAATTGTTTAAATAAATTTATTATTTTAACTGAAGGAGGCCTGTGCCGCTTAAATTTCCCTCATTCCTCAGTGACTCAAGTAATGCCTTTGCCAGGTGAAACCATTGGTTTTGAATCCTGAAGGAAAATTATGTTACTCATTTTTAATGCTCTTAAGAACTGAGGCAAAATTATACCATATACTTATAAATTTAATCTGCATTGTTAATTTCAGAGCGACTCTTATTGAAGTCTAAGCATTTATTAATACATTAAATGAAGTGTATGGTTACAGTATTTGTCAATTACCCTGCCATAAATATTCTTACCATGGTCAGTTTTAGACTGCCAGAGAAAACAGTGAATATGCACATGATAACATTTCAGTAGTACATCCTTGTATTTTATTTCCAACATACTGATACAGTTGCAACAAATATGCTCCAGAACTTTCATAATAACACAGTAAATCTTCTTGAACCCTCAAATTTTGGACCTTTTTAAAGTTTCATTTAATTACAATTCATGTAAATCACACATTCAAACAATATTTTGTATTGATTTTAGGGAGTATGGGAGAGTAGGAGAGAGATAGAAACATCAATGATGAGAGAGAATCACTGATAGGCTTCTTCCTGTACTTCCCTTCTCCCTGGGAATTGAGCCTGAAACCCATGCATGTGCCCTGACGATGAATAGATCCATTACCTCCTGGTTCATACCATGACTTCCTGGTTCATAGGTCAATGGTCAACCACTGAGTAACCCCAGCTGGGATACAGTATTTGAAAAATTATTCTTTTTATTCTTTTTATTTATTTTTTAGAACGTCCTTGTTCTTTTTTTTTTTTACTGATTTTTTAGAGAGGAAGGGAGAGAGATACCCAGGAAAGTCCATGAGAGAGAAACATCCACCAGCTGCTGAGAGGGCAGGGCGGAGTGAGGGGGCATGGGGGGTGAGAGGGCGGGCTGGATGAGAGGGCAGGGTGGGGCGGGTCCAGCTCCCGGTAACTGGACCCTAGGCCTAACCCAACCAATCAGGTCAGCCAAGGTAGCGGCACCACCCTCCCTATAAAACCCATTGATAGGTTAAGTTCTTTCTCTTTCTCCCCATGCCCTCCCTGTTGTAAGTGGGACTGAGCGTTGAAAGTCCGATATAAATACAGGCTTTCTGCTATTGCATCGGATTGGGCTCCCTGGTAGTCTTTGCGGTTTATGACCCGGGCATTACAGCTGCCTCTTGCACCACCCCTACCCGGGGCTATGCCCGCAACCAAGTTAATGCCCTTGACCGGAATTGAACCTGGGACCTTTCGGTCCGCAGACCACTGAGCCAAACCGGTTTCGGCTGAAAAATAATTCTTTTACTATCTGTATGTCTTATTGTTGATAGTATTACCGAGGTCTGCCATTTCCCCCTTATATGTATTCTTCGGTGGATCTGTCCGTGTGGACCAGGTAAGTAGACCTCCAGCCCCATCATCTCCTCCAGCACCACTTTTGGGGCCTCCACACCTTTACTCCAAGTTCCTTGGCTGGGATGAGTCCTCTGAGATCGGAAAAACATTACCCAGAAGGCACTTCACCAGAGTGAGCGGTAAATAGCGTTTGATTCCTGCACATCCGGTTGGGGCGGGACTTCCTGCGTCCTCCTCCTGGCGGCCATTTTGGTGTGTTCGCGTGTTCACAGACTCAGCGGCAGCGCTCAGGCGGCCAGTAGGAGAATACGTGGGTAGCGGCGTCCCGCCGGGCAGGTGTCTGAGGCGGGGGGACCCCACCCGGCGGGACTGGGTCCCCGGGTCCCCGCCTCCTCCCGCGGACACAGCGGCCCCGGCGGCCCTCCCGCCTCGGGGCGGCGCCGCTCAGGCCGCAGCCCAGGCCGCCGCCCGGAGCAGTGAGTGCCCGTGGGGGCCGCAGGGGCGGGCGGGGCCCGGGAGGCCGGGGCGGAGGGGGGCGGCCGGCCTGTGTGTCTAAAGGGACCGGGGCTTCCGGGAGGAGCCTGTCCTCAGGGGCCGGGCTGTGGGCTGAGGTCAGGGCCTCCCACTGTGGGGGCCTCAGGCTGTGGGGCCTGGGCTGTCCAGCCTCTCTCCTCGGGGGACCTTGGACCTGGGGACCTTGAATGGGCACTAAGCCTAGCACCTTAACCATAGGGTAAGGGTCATATGATTGGCACCTGATTTGGGCAACCAGTGGAATTGTGGTTGATAGGCCCTTCCATGCATAGGATCCATAACGTGCGAAGGCTTGAAGTGAAGACCAAGCCTTCTGGGTAATGTAGTTTTTCCTATACTGCTCAAGGATGAGCAGGTGTTAATTTTTTAAAAATCGGAACTGTCTACAGCAGTGTTTCCCAACCTTCTCTCATGATGAGAATCACCTGGTGGAGTTGTTAAAACACAGATTCCTGAATCCCAGCTAAGAAGTGCTAAACTAGAATTTTTGAGAACATATAGGTAAAATTGCATACCTAACTTAGTGCTTTGTATATAACATCTGTCTTAGAGCACTAGTTAAGTATACAATATTACCTATATGTTCCCCAAAATTCTAGTTTAGCACTTCTTAGTTGGGATTCAGGAATCTGTGTTTTAACAACTCCACCAGGTGATTCTGATCATGAGAGAAGTTTGGGAAACACTGGTCTACAGGAATCAAGTCCAGAGGAGCTTTGTGACAATTTCGGTTTCTGTTCTGCTGACGGTGGGGTCATTGGAGCAGTAGAGCAGGTGATGTGTCCCAGGTCTCATTAGACTCCTGTGACTGCAGCATGAGGCACAGCATGGGTGTGAGGACGGGGTAGGAAGACTACAATGGAAGATGCCGTGATGGCCTTGGTGAGGGGGATGGTGACGGGAGCACAGTGGTGGTTGTGGCTGTGGAAGAAGCAGTTGCCTTAGGGATCAGTGATTTAGGTGTGGCCACCTGGATTTTCTAATTTTGAAGTTTGGGGAGCGAGGTAGGAATCAGAAATGATGTAAAAGTTTGGATTTAGCACCTGAAGGTATGAAAGCATCATCCACTGACATGAAGAAATTCATGGTGGGAACAGTCAGGTTCATGAGGAATATAAAATCTTTTATCTTTTACCTATTAGGGTATGAGATATTTCAGAGACCAGTTCATGACCATCTGGAAGTCTGAGGAGTAGTTCAAGGTGAAGACACTTTAGAAAATAGTAAACAGTCTGGATGAGGGAGGAGTTGTAGATCACATTTTTTATTAGTTGGAGGTAGAAGAGTAATTCAAAAAGGTAAGACTGTGGCTGTTGCACATTTATTTCTTAAACACTCACCTTTAGGGTCAACAAGTGAGTCTAAAAGGTAAGTGAATAAAAAAATCTGACGAACAGAATAAACATGAATATAATAGAATCAGGGGCATAGAAAGGGAGTGGCTTGACAGTTCTCAGGGGGAAGGAACTGTATGGGTGCAGGGTTGCGGGAAGAGACTGGACAAAAATCATACACCTTTAGAAGAGTACTGTAGGGGGGGATAAGGGTAGGAACCAGGTGGAGGGTAGCTACGGAAGGAAAATGGGGAACTACTGCAATAATCTGAACAAAAAGAACATCGATACTGGATGCTTGCACTCCTATGCCTTCCCAATCAACACACTGACCATGTGAGTCATCACCTCGACCTAAATGGTGAACACAGGAGCCAGGGATTTACCCAGGGTCACACTGACAAGTGGGCTCTCAGTTTGCTGCCAGTGACATCTGAACAAACTCCTTTTTCTGAGGTTCACCCCTTTGAATCTTGCCAGTGACAGTTTAGGGCAACCTGGGGAGTGTCCACCTGGATGAGGAGCCAGGGACCCATCCTGACTGACTTCCACTGTCATTTTCTAACAATCCCCACTCCTCTCCTCATCCCCCCAAGAGGTTGGCACCATGTGATCCACTTAAGGGGCCCATCAAGTATGTCATGTACTGTGGCTTCATGAACCCTGATGTTGATTGCAGCCTGTGATGTGGTTTGACCAACGAAATAATGTGGTAGTGAAGCCTGTCAACCTGACAGAATAGTCTGGAAGATGTCTCTCCATGTCTGATAACACCTAGCAGGTATCTAAACCTTTATCCCCATACCAGGAGAACGAGGGTGGACATGTGTTATAAACAAGGAACATGCCTTCTTTAGTGTAATCCACTAAAGCTTTTGGGCTGTTCTTTACCCACAATAACATTCACGCTGCCCTAATATGAATGCATCCCCTATTCTACCCTCTAGGAGGCAGCAGAGCCTAACATTGGAAGCCAGAGCTCTGTGGTTAGAGACACATGGGCTTGACTTCAAGCCATGCCTCTTAGTAACTCTACAATCAGGCGGTTTATTCTGAGTCTCTGAGCCTGGATTCGCTCCCCATTTAATAGATGGTTAAACCATTACAGGTGTGGAGAGGATTCAATGAAATAATGCATGTAAAGCATTGAATCCAAGGCCTGGCATATGTAGTAAACATTCACAATGTGTTTGTGAATGTTTATAGTTTCACAATGTGTATTGATCGCAAGTATTCTAAATGTAGTAAATGTCAACTTGTTGGCCTATGTATTGTTTCATTTTTTATTTTAAAATGAATAGGGTAGGATCATATATATATTCTCTCATAGCCTGCTTTTTCTCTAAATAATGTGTTATTTTTATGTTAAAAAGAAATCCAGGCTGGAGTGGCTATGTTTGTTGACCAGGACATTTGCCAGTTAGGTTTTCCTTTGAGGATACCAGCTTTGGTTATGGACACAATCCCCATTCAGGGGCATGGGGAAGTCAGCCAATCTTTGTAACTCCTTTTGTCTTCCTTCTCTCTCTCAAAATCAATTAAAACATCTTTATTTATCCATTTATAGTTGTCAACTTCAGGAAACATGGAAATAAGACTTTTTGCCTCATGAAGCATTCTGAGTTTTACAGAATCTGAAATGTGTGCAAATGAACACATCAGTTGCAGACCACACTTCCCAGAAACCTGTCATCAAAATCTCAAGTTGTCCTTACCCAGCACCAATATTTGCTCTCAAACACCAATATTTGGAAAGGCCAGTGATTGTCTTGAATCCTAATTCCACTTGGGAGTCCTAGAAAAGTACATTACCCAATGGGCATTGCACCTAAGAATGGCTGTGTTTAGCCAATGAAAGCCCAGGATAGGCACATTATCCAGGTGTACTTGGTTGAGGGTGGGAGCGCCAGGTCTCCAGCAGAACGAGGTGTCAGGCAGTGTCTGAGCTCTGCAGGGTGTGTCTCAGGTTTTTTGAGACTAAGCAGTCTGGTATTCAGGCCTCTGTACCTCCCAGACTCCTCTCTGCTTACAAGTTCTACTCAGCCTCAGCTGTTTTAATCCTCCAACCTTGGGTGTGGGTGACACTCAGGTCGCAGCATCCAGAACTGTGAGTTGCTCAGGAGTGACACGGTGTGATGGGGAAAGAGGGTAAGGGGTTGCAATGCCGCAGTGCAAGGATGTGATGGTGTGACTGAGCAGAGAGTACTTGTTTTGTGTCTAAAGGCAACGAAGAAGATGAGGCAAAGTTTTGTGTGAGGTTTTTTATGTTGATTCTCAGGTAACTGGGGCTATGGATGGTCATGAACAAAAGAGAGGCATTGTCTGAGATAGGGTTCTGAACTTTTCCCCAAAAATGTTCACCATAAAATATTCCTCCGTAGATGGATAGTACTTCATTCAGTTGGAATTTGCCAAGCATGCTCTGTACCACACTCTGAGTGAAAACTAGGAAGGCAAGGAGATGACTCTGAGGGCTATGGTGGAGGGAGTACAGGTGTGAGAGGTGTGGTAGAAAGAGTGAGTACGGCCGAAACCAGTTTTGCTCAGTGGATATAGCATCAGCCTGTGGACGGATAGGTCCCAGGTTCGATTCCGGTCAAGGGCATGTACCTTGGTTGTGGGTACATCACCAGTGGGGGGGTGTGCAGGAGGCACCTCGTTAATGTTTCTCATCGATGTTTCTAGCTCTCTGTCCCTCTTCCTTCCTCTCCGTAAAAAAAAAAAAAAAAAAAGAATGAGTTTACTTGGAGAGTGAGTGTGAATTCAAGGCTACAGCACATTGACACTGACATACAAGTGAATGAAGGGTAATTAACTTTCTGGTGGTGTCTCTATGATATCCTATGGGGGAATTTTAGGGTTTCTATTGAAGGAGGGGATGTTGTCATGTTATATGCTAGGTCCAAATCTTAGATGCCATGTATGTAAACACTTGCCTGTTGGTGTTGAGGGCTGATACAGTGATCCATTGGAAAGAGATAGCATGTTTCAGGGTCACCTGGCTTTGAAAATCTCCATAGCCATGGGAAAGGAAAAGGGAGATACACATTACGGAGGTGGTGAACTTGAATTTTGGAAAAAAAGCTGATTCTGAAACAACTGATTCTCATCGTGGCATATTGGTGTTATCTTTGAAGTTCTGCCTCTGGGAATGAAGATAAGTGAGAGAAAGTGTGCTTCAAAGAATTATATGGAGCAGGTAGTGGAAAGTGATGGCCTCAGCACCCTGGGTTGAGATTGGAAGGGTAAAGTGTGATGCCATGTTTTTTTGTGTCTTAGTGGGACAGTCCAGGGCACTGCCAGGGGGATGTCTGATAAGACCAGTGTCAAACCACTCACACTTTCTTGATGGCCCACAACTCTCCTTCTCTATGTTCATGACAACCACTTATTGACCAGACCCAATGTGAGGCCCAGAGCACTGGTATCATCAATCAGCTTACCGACCTTATTGTTGTGGGAAAGCATAGTATCTGCAGGAATACAAAGAGATACTGACTTGGAAGACCTGGTATATTTTCAGATGTTGGGAGTAGAGGGGTCCGATATATTGGGAGGATGATGACCCATCTATATAGTTGATCATGCTGCAGCCATGGAGAATCCAATGAGACCTTGATCACATGACTTGCCCCTACTGCTCGAAACCTCCCATTACCTGCAGAGCACACTTCCAACATGACACAGAGCTCCTGTATATAGATGGGATGGAGGCGGTAGAAGACTAGGATGGTAGCCGCTGTGACAGTCTCGGTGAGTGTGATGGTAACTGGCCATGATGGTGCCTCTGGTGGTGAAATAAGCTTTGGATTCTAGATTGGTGTTTTAGGCGTGGCCACCTGGATTTCTAATTTGGATGTTGAGAGAGAGGTAAGAATCAGGGATGTGAGTGAGGGGTTATGGGGGTGGGGAGGGATTGGAAAAAGAACACATTATGTAACAACTTAATCAACAAAGAAATTACCAAAAAAAAAGTTAGGGATGATATAAAGGTTTGCATTTGATGACGGAGGTATGGAAGGACCATCAGCTGAGATGCAGATATTCATATTAGGAAATGTAATGTTACTTGGGGATGCCAAAACTTCTATATTTTACCTATTAGGGTTTCCGATATTTCAGAGAGCAGTTCATGAGCATTTGGAACTCTGAGGAGCAGTTCAGAATAACAACTCTAAAATGTAGGTGGGAATATAAGGACCAGATTGGAGTTGTAGGTCATTTTCTTTCTTTTTAATTGGAGACCAAGGAGTGAGTCAAAGAAGGTGAGACTGCGGCTGTTGCATATTCCCTTGTTAAACGCACACCAGGAGTTTGATTGAACCTTAGTCTGGGATGTTCTCTTCATTCTGGTTGATTTGCTGGGTGGCACAAGTGGGCATCTGTCAGACTCATTGGTAATGGGGTTGGGGATCTTAGGTGATGGGACTTGAGGGCCGAAAGCTGTGATTGGTGAAGGGACATCAGGTGCAGCTCCAGTGGAGGTGTTTTCTGGATATCTGAGATCTGATGTGGTTGTCAGTAATTGAGATTGAAGGGAAACATAATCAGGGAGGGAGGCCTCCATAGAAGAACTTAAGGCTCCCTCAATGAGTGTGGGATCTCAGAGTTGGTGTAGGACTTAATCCTGTTTGAATTTGCCAAGCACTCACTACTCTACACAAGCTTAGTAATGAGTAGGAAGTCAAGTAAATCACCCTGGGTGATGTGAGTGTGGGAGAGTAGGTGTGAGATGGGTGTAAGAGAAAGTGTGATATACCCTTGGAGTAGTCATGTGCCTTCATAGTTAAAGGGCCCTGACATTGACATTGTAAAAAATGAAGTTTGAGTCCATTTCTATGAAGTCTGGAAATATGATATGGTGAATTTCCGATTAATTCATGAAAGGGGGTGTGTTTTCTTGTGAAACATTCCTGGTCCAGAGCTTCAGTGGAATTTATGTGCACACCTGCCTTTTGTTATTGAGGGATGTTACACTGATCAATAAGAATAAGATAGCATACATCCCTGTCTTCTAGGCTTGAAACTTTGGCATGGAGATGGGAGAAGGGTAAGAGAGAAATACACTACAGAGGTGGTGGGGTAGAATTTGGAAAAGAA